>NW_026921792.1:0-10305 GCF_032062105.1 Saccostrea cuccullata | reverse complement strand
AAAAGAATTAAGCCTTATCATTTTCTTTACTTTAAGAAGAGTGTCTTGTTATGTAAATGTCAAGGTCAGTTTATGTAGAATGTAAAAAATTAAAGCCGAATTGGCATTTATTTCAATGTGCGAGAAAGGTGGGAGATAGGTCTTTTACAGTTCACAAAAACGAAATAGGGGGAGGGGGGATAAGATGAACACATATGATATATATAATATACACACTTTATTTACTAAAATCTCGTCTCAATTGAATCATGGAAGTTTTTCTACCGGTCCTTTCGCCATCGCGGCGTCAAAGACTTTACCTGGACACTTGGGTATTGCACAATGGGTTTTCCCCCCGCGAAGTCTATTTATGAGAAAAAAAAATTAATATTTTTTAGTGTTTAAGGAAACGTTGAACCTACGTTTGCAAAAGTTCTTAGACATTCAAAGATATTTAATTCCTTCTTTATCAAATCAAGAAACTGGTTATACGTAAAATCAGCAAATAGGGGTCTTTACTTATGCCATGAATATCACAGAAAAAGATAGAAAGAAAGACAAAGAAATTTAAAAAATCGACTTTTAATCCCCTTTTCTGTGACGACCGGAAGAATTGACGACGGAAAAAATGTTGTTCGACACATCTTCAAGTCCAGATCTATGATATCTGACACAGTAAACTTTCATATCTTCAGCTGTTCTGGAGAAATGGACCGGACAAAGGTCATTTCCAAAAGTTGGTCAATACGAAAATAGTAAGAATACTAGAAACGATCTCGTTGCGAGCAACGAGAGGTCTTCCGTCCGATTCTGAAATAAAAAAAACGAAACATCTAGCTGAAAAAAGTCATAAAAAAATATCGGTCACATGGGGGATCGAACCCGGGTCGCCCGCGCTAACCATTACGCCATCGGGAACGCCGCTTCAATTTTTTAAATGCGAATATCTCAAGATTGGCTTTGTCAATTCAAAAACAAATTACATATTTCGCATCCTATAAAATGTTTCTATTATCACTATAAAAATCAAAGATAAATAATTAAAAACAAAAAAAGTTGAAAAATTTGATTTTTTTAATTCGCTTCCGGTAGCGACCGGAAGTACTGACGACACACGAAAAGGACATTCCGCATATCTAGAAGTCATGTCCTATGTTCTCCAACAAGTCTCCAGTTCATATCTTTAGTAGTTCCTTAGATCTCGAACTGACAAAATTTCATTTTAAAATCAGGAAAATGGCTATAACTTGGCACCGGAAGGGACTTGTTCCAAAATTCTTCCAAATGTAACAATGGCATATAAGAGCGCATCATCCCTGAAAGTTTGATGAAAAACAGATGAATAGTTCTCGAGATATCGCGTGCACAAAATTTGTCTAAAAAATAAGAATAATAATAATAATAATAATAATAATAATAATAAGAAACAGTAGAATCACTATAAGGTCTTCCGTGAAGACGGAAGACCTTAATAATAGGGAAAAAGAAACCGAACGAAAACAATAAGGTCTTCCGTTGGAAGCGGAAGACCTTAATAATAATAGGGAAAAAGAAACCGAAGAATAACAAGAAGGTCTTCCGTTGGAGACGGAAGACCTTAACTAGTGCTAAGGTAGCTAAACACAGTTTCGTATAAAATCCAGGGGGTTTTTCCCAGAGAGAAGCATGCTGGGTAGGGATTTTCCTGCTATTTATAGGAGTCTAGATGAAAACTGCATCTTTTTTGTTTTTATTCGCATAAAGTAGAGTCTTATCTTAATATTTAAAGAAAAAAATGTGCATTCATTTTTAGAAAAAAAAAATTGTGAGACTTTTTAATAGGGGGAGATACCTCCCAAAACATCCAGTTTTCACATGTGCAGAATTGCATGAGTCAATTAGCAGGTAATGTAGCTCTTTCAAGAGGTGGAAAATGTACCCTGAAAGCACACTAAAAGAAAACCTTAGGACTTGTTCTGTGAAATGCATGCAACTTATTTTGTCTGATTTTTTCTGTTTTTGTTGAGCAGGGGGGTTAAAAATGCATAGGTGCACTGAAAATGGATGTGTAAACAACCCAATATCCCCCTTATTTCAGGTGTCAAATACCCCCTAGTAGTAATTGATGAATGTATTATAGTTGGATATTTACAAAATTCACAATTTTATCTTTCCATTGATATGCAGAAGTCTATGTAACAAGCCTCCATTTTATTTTTTTATAGGGGCCAGTTTTGCATGTCCCTCACCAAGTAACGTCCTGATAACGTCGTACATAAAACTGTGTTTTGCACCCTAATTGTAACGGGGGACCGTTACAGATGTTCCCCAAACGCTCCCCAACTCCCTTTTGGTGCCATATTCCCTGTAAGCTTCATTAGATAGGACAAAATCTATGCATTTGAGACTTTAACAACGCCAAGTTCATTCAAATTTTAGCATTGCACGCGTACGCATGTAAATGCATGTGCGTAATGACCATATCATTTTGTCTACACAATCTATACATTTTTAATATACTAACTATTAAAGTATTTAATCCAAAAGTATTCAAAAATACGCTAATTCAAGTGTATTTTTGATTTAACTCATTTCACGTGCACGCACGTGCATACATGAGCATGGTGTCCTTATCTTCTTGTAGAAGTCCTAACATCTATCTATGTTCTAAATCCCACTCCGTTTGGTTGAAAACCAAAGCAGTTATAGCTGTTTAAAGTTTCAGCCAATCAGATTACGGCGCAAGTACACGCACGTGTATGCATGTGCATGGCGACCATATCATGTTGTAGTTCATTATATCTACCTATGTTCCAAATCCCATCCTGTTTGGTTGAAAACCAAGGGAGTTATAGCTATTTAAAGTTTAAGCCAATCAGATTGCAGCGCACGTGCATGCACGTGATTTTATGACAAATGCTATACATCATGTTGTAGGATATATTAATGCATGGCTATGTTCAAAATTTCATAGGATTTCGTCGAAAAACAAGAAAGATATAGAGACTTTGGTTTCAGCCAATCAGAGCAAAGCGCACGTGCATGCGCGTGAGATCTTGCTATTTTGACCATGTCATCATGTCTATACTACTAATAAATAATCAAATTATGAGTTTCAAAGCATTTCATCAAAAAATAAAAAAGTTACGGCTATATATATTATATTGGTCATTTCATGTGTTGCACGCGCACGCTCTTGCAAGCACGTGCGCGCAAAATGACCTTGATTCCACAAATCTACATAACATGTCTACTGACCCTAAAAAGGTTTTACCTACATCGGATGAACAGTTTACAAGATCACCCCCGGACAAAAAAGTACCCAGGAAGAAGAAGAAGAATAATAATAATAAGAAACAGAGTAAAAACAATATGTTCCCCAACTTCGTTTGGGGAACATAACTAGTGCTAATTGTAACGGGAACCGTTACAGATGTTCCCCAAACGCTCCCCAACTCCCTTTTGGTGCCATATTCCCTGTAAGCTTCATTAAATAAAACAAATTCTGTACATTTTCGACTTGAACAACGTTTCCCCAGGAGGATACCAATTATTTTCAAATTTTAGCATTGCACACGCGCGCATGTGAATGCAGGTGCGTAATGACTATATCATCTTTCTACACTATCTATATATTTTAATATACTATATATGAAAGGATTCAGTTCAAAAGTATTAAAAATCACTCATTCAAGTCTATTTTTAATATCACTCGTTCTAAATGCACGCACGTGCATGCACGAGCATGATGACCATACCATCTTGTAGGAGTCCCTTATATCTATCTATATTCTAAATCCCATCCTGTTTGGTTGAAAAACAAGGGAGTTATAGCCATTTCAAGTTTCAGCCAATCAGACTGCAGCACACGTGCATGCGCGTAAATTCATGATTTTTTACTATATAGTATTGTAGGACATCCTAATGAATGACTGTGTATTAAATTTCAAAACATTTCGTCAAAAAACAAAGGAGATATAGCCATTTCAAGTTTCAGCCAATCAGATTGCAGCACACGTGCATGCGCGTAATTTCTTGAATTTTTTTGTATATCATATTGCAGGATATCCTAATACATGACTATGATTTAAATTTCAAAGCATTTCATCAAAAAACAAAGGAGATAAAGCCATTTAAAGTTTCAGCCAATCAGATTGACGCGCATGCGCATGCAGTGATTTCATGAAAATTTTTATATATCATGTTGTAGGATATTTTAATACATGACTATGTTCTAAATTTCAAAGCATTTTGTCAAAAAACAAAAAAAGATATTGAGATTTTTGTTTCAGCCAATCAGAGCGAAGCGCACGTGCATGCGCGTGAGTTCGTGCTAATTTTACAGTGTCATATTATCTACACTTGTAATATATCCTTTTATCTCATACGTGTTGGTGATACAGGCCGTTGGATAAATTTATGCTTTATCAACGGGTAGATGCTTTATCAATAGCACTTCCGGTTTTGACACGAACCCTCGCTTCAAGATTTTATTTTATTGAAACTTTATTTGTGAAAATTGTTGCCCTTATAAAATGAATGATAAAGGGTAGCAATATCGTTAAAAGCAAGATGTCAAAGAAGTGTCTTATTTTATCAAGGAACCCGTTGGCTATTTGAAGACAGATGTTACCCCCCCCCCTCTTGATCGTTTTCGGAGAAAGTAAAGCCTACATATTGTTGTTATAAGACTCCTGTGACATCTTTAACAATGCTTTCTTATATTATACTACGTATGCCTACCTAGTAATGTAGGTGTAACTTACCATGGATCAGCAAACAATCTAGACAAAGTCTAAGGCCCCTAGCCTTGCCTAGCACGATTTGTACTGCCATCGTAAAAAAAAGAGTTGATTTTCACGATCCCCATAGTCCTAACAACTTTCAGTCAGAAGTTCGTTTGATGTAAAGCTCCAGCAATTTTCACATGATGTTTTCAAAGACACAGATAGCAAATATTCTAAATTTTGAACACGATCTACTTTCTCTCGACGCATGTAAACATCAACGGTGCTACGTCATCAAGTTATACGTCATCAATTTGATTTTGGCAGTCATTCATGTAGTTTCGCAGGGGAAGTCTCAAAGTTTTGTTAAAACGAAAGTCGTATGAGATAAATAGAACATCTATAATTGTGTGATTTGATATTGGCTTTATCCAACTCGTTGAAATGATGTATATTCGCTCGGCAAGCCTCGCGAATATATACACCATTTCAACTCGTTGGATAAAGCCAATATCAAATCACACAATATAGATATCCTCTATATATAATAAGTTTTAAAGCAATTCATTAAAAAATATAAAAGTTATGGCTTTATTAAGTATATCAGTCATTTCACGTGTTGCACGCGCACGCACGTGCAGGCGTATGCGCGCAAAATGACCTTCGTTCCGCACACCTACACTACACACCTATTAACCCTAAAAAGGTTTTAGCTCAGTTGGGTGAACAGTTTCTGAGAACACTCGCGGACAAAAAAAGTACCGGAGAAGAAATAAGAAAAAAAATAATAATAATAATAACTAGTGCTAATTGTAACGGGAACCGTTACAGATGTTCCCCAAACGCTCCCCAAGTCCCTTTTAGTGCCATATTCCCTGTTATATACTATATGTGAAAGCATTCAGTCCAAAAGTATCAATAACCACTCATTCAAGTGTATTTCTAATTTCATTCGTTCGAAATGCACGCACGTGCGTTTACGTGCATGGCGACCAAACCCTCTTGTAGGAGTCCCTTACATTTATCTATATTCTGAATCCCATCCTGTTTGGTTGAAAAACAAGGGAGTTATAGCCATTTCAAGTTTCTGCCAATCAGATTGCAGCACACGTGCATGCGCGTGATTTCATGATTTTTTTTTCTATATCACATTGTAGGATATGCTAATGAATGACTATGTTTTAAATTTCTAAACGTTTCGTCAAAAAACAAAGGAGATATAGCCATTTCAAGTTTCAGCCAATCAGATTGCAGCACACGTGCATGCGCGCGATTTCTTAAATTTTTTTGTATATCATATTGTGTGATATCCTAATGTATGACTATGTTTTAAATTTCAAAGCATTTCATCAAAAAACAAAGGAGTTATAGCCATTTAAAGTTTCAGCCAATCAGATTGCAGCACACGTGCATGCGCGTGATTTCTTGAAATTTTTTGTATATTATATTGTAGGATATCTTACTTTATGACTATGTTTTTAATTTCAAAGCATTTCGTCAAAAAACAGAGAAGATACTGAGATTTTTGTTTCAGCCAATCAGAGCGAAGCGCACGTGCATGCGCGTGAGTTCGTGCTTATTTGACAGTGTCACATTATCAACACTATTAATATATCTTTATACAATGAGTTTCAAATCATTTCATTTAAAAATGTAAAAGTTATAGCTATATTAAGTATATCAGTTATTTCACGTGTTGCACGCGCACGCACGTGCATGCATATTTGCGCAAAATGACCTTCGTTCCGCACACCTACACTACACACCCATTAACCCTAAAAAGGTTTTAGGTCAGCTGGGTGAACAGTTTCTGAGAACACTTCCGGACAAAAAAGTACCGGAGAACAAATAAGAAAAAAAAGAATAATAATAATAATAACTAGAGCAAAGCTCGTTGCAAAGCAACGAGTAGGTCTTCCGTCCAGTTTTGACCGGAAGTGCCGGAATTGACAGAACAAAAGAAAGCAATGAGCTAAAAAGTCTCCAGTGACTTTATAATTTCAATTTTGCATCAAAACCTTCAAAAGAAGCCATTTTTGCTACTTCCGGTTTGACCGGAAGTGACGACGACGAACGGAAAAATTACTTTTTATGCTCCCAGAGACATATGTAACCACAAAACTTGTCAAGAACGGCAAAAAAACGCATTTTCCGACTACTTCCGGTTTGGCCGGAAGTGACGACGCCGGACGTATTTTGACGACGCCAGTAGATCAAGCTTGACATTTTGAACAACTTTGCTTCTTTGACCTCTTACAAATTCTTAATACTTTTTGACTTATGAAAGAAAAACTTTCGGCCCTCCTAGGCCCTTAAATTTAGGGGCCAGCCCTTTTTTTAAGATATCATTTGAAAGATCTTGAAATTTTACACTTCTTTTGTTCTATATGTTTTAACAAAATGTTTACAGGTAAAAAGATATCGTAGAAAAGGTGTTAAAAATTTTGAAATTTGCGATTTGTCATTTTTCGAGCCATAGCCAGCACCGACGTACAGCACTTCCGGTAAAAACGAAAGACGTTACGCATATCTATAGACTTTGGTCTATCATACCTGAAAGTTTCATGTTTCTATCTAGAGCCATTACTGAGAAAGTCTGGAGACAACCTGACCGTTTAAAATTCATAAAATCGGCAATATTTCCAAACCGGAAGTGACGTCATCAAAACGGAAAAAATGCATAAGGTTCAAGTAATGTTACATAAGTCCTGAAAGTTTCGTTGAAATCCATCGAGCCGTTTTCCAGAAATCGCGTGCACAAAATCGGTAAGAAAAAAAAGAATAATAATAATAATAATAAAAGTGAAAAAGAAACCTAAGAATAACAAGAAGGTCTTCCGCTGAAGACGGAAGACCTTAACTAGTGCTAATTGTAACGGGAACCGTTACAGATGTTCCCCAAACGCTCCCCAACTTCCTTTTGGTGCCATATTCCATGTAAGTCTCATTAAATAAGACAACATCTGTGCATTTTTGACTTTAACAACGTTTTTCCAGAAGGATACCAATTATATTCTAAGTTTAACATTGCAGGCGTGCGCATGTGAATGCACGTGCATAATGATCATATCGTCTTATCTACACTTTCTATTTATTTAAATATACTCTATATTAAAGCATTTAGTCCAAAAGTATTAAAAATCACCCATTCAATTTCACTCATTCCAAATGCACGCACGTACGTGCACGTGCATGATGACCATACCTTGTTGTAGGAGGCCCTTATATCTATCTATGTTTTAAATCCCATCCTGTTTGGTTGAAAACCAAGGGAGTTATAGCCATTTCAAGTTTCAGCCAATCAGATTGCAGCACACGTGCATGCGCGTGATTTCATGATTTTTTTTTTCTAAATCATATTGTAGGATATCCTAATGCATGACTATGTTTTAAATTTCAAAGCATTTCGTCCAAAAACAAAGGAGATATAGCCATTTCAAGTTTCAGCCCATCAGATTGCAGCACACGTGCATGCTCATGATTTCATGAATTTTTTTGAATATCATATTGCAGGATATCCTAATGCATGACTATGTTTTAAATTTCAAAGCATTTCGTCAAAAAACAAAGGAGATATAGCCATTTAAAGTTTCAGCCAATCAGATTGCAGCGCACGTGCATGCGCGTGTTTTCGTGAAAATTGTTATATATCATACTGTAGTATATCTTAATGCATGACTATGTTTAAAATTTCAAAGCATTTCCGCAAAAAACAAAAAAGATATTGAGATTTTTGCTTCAGCCAATCAGAAGGCAGCGCACGTGCATGCGCGTGAGTTCGTGATTAATTGACCATGTCATATTATCTACACCACTAATATATCCTTATATAATGAGTTTTATAGTATTTCATCGAAAAATGTAAAAGTTATAGCTATATTAAGTATATCAGTCATTTCACTGATTTCACGATGCACGCACGTGCATGCGTATGCGCGCAAAATGACCTTCGTTGTGCACACCTACACTACACACCTATTAACCCTAAAAAGATTTTAACTCAGTTGGGTCAACAGTTTCTGAGAACACTCGCGGACAAAAAAGTACCGGAGAACAAAGAAGAAAAAAAAGAATAATAATAATAATAATAATAATAATAATAAACGAGTAAATCAATATGTTCCCAAACTCCGTTTGGGGAACATAATAACTAGATGCGATCTCGTTGCGAGCAACGAGTAGGTCTTCCGTCCGAATTTTCGATAAGATGAGATATGACTTTGACTATGATCTTTAATAAAACATCATGGAATCATGCCTTTTCTATTTTGATTAAATCCTTTTGATTTAGATAATATCATCTATGCGTACTTAATTTGCACATTAATTCTTTTCTTTTTTCTACTTTGAGAAACAACCAAAACCAATTAAAGAAAACTTGTAAGGAGACATTGGATTATGAATGTAGTTTGACACAGAATTGCAACGAACCTACGACGTGACAATCCAAGTATCCCTACACATTTCATTGCTCCTTATGTTACTTTCGTTCAAGCAAACGCTCAGCTGCCTCTGTAAATCCGCTATTGCGAAATGTCAGAATTGACAGAGACCGCCGCCATTTAGTTCCCGCTTCAGATTTTTGAAATGCTGGAAATATCTCGAGTTTGGGTTGCAAAATTTACAAACGAATTAATATATTCAGCCTAATAAGAAATGTTTCTATCAACTATACTAACATCATTCAAAATATTGAAAAACAAAAAAGTTAAAGACGAGAGACTTTTGGCCCCTCTATGCCCCTAATTTGAAGGACTAACCCCGTTTACTTGATATCAAATGAAAGGTCTTACTATATTGCACATTTTTTGTTATATATGTTTTAACAAAATATTAACAGGTAAAAAGATATAAAAGAAAACGTGTCAATTTTTGCGAGATGAGTATGAGACTATTTTTCGATCCCAGGCGAGCGTCGATGCCTTCTTACCTGGAAAGCTCTATATGCAAAATGTCACATCTACTATCCTTCCTCTACCTTCACTGAAAATCTCAAGTCGATATCTTAAGTCGTTTAAGAGGAGATCTAGGACAAGCTGACCCTCTAAAAATCAGTAAATCGTCCATATCTCACGACCGGAAGTGACGACGTACTTACGAAAAATTTCCGACAAGGTTTAGATAAATATCTATCAGATCTGAAAATTTGGTGAGAATCGGTCCAGCCGTTTCTGAGAAATCGCGTGCACAAAATTGGTAAGAAAAATAATAATAATAATAATAATAACGAGATGAGTATGAGGCTCTTTTTCGAGCCCAGGCGAGCGTCGATGCCTTCTTACCTGGAAAGCTCTATATGCAAAATGTCACATCTACTATCCTTCCTCTACCTTCACTGAAAATCTCAAGTCGATATCTTAAGTCGTTTAGGAGGAGATCTCAGGACAAGCTGACCCTCTAAAAATCAGTAAATCGTCCATATCTCACGACCGGAAGTGACGACGTACTTACAAAAATTTCCGACAAGGTTCAGATAAATATCTATCAGATCTGAAAATTTGGTGAGAATCGGTCTAGCCGTTTCTGAGAAATCGCGTGCACAAAATCGGTAAGAAAAATAATAATAATAATAGGGAAAAAGAAACCGAACGAAAACAATAAGGTCTTTCCCTTGGGGACG
>NW_026921791.1:0-10044 GCF_032062105.1 Saccostrea cuccullata | reverse complement strand
CTGTACCGTAAAAAAGATGAGGGAATAAGATGCCCAAAAAGTTTTACTGGGGAGGGGGTAAGTTGGACTGAATGAATGGCTATAAGACAATGTACTATCTTGCATTTGAGTTTGTTCCTGACTTTGATTCTCCGTGATTGCAAACTGCGCTTGTGTAGAGTTTGTAGCAAAATGGATACACACGATGTCCTTCTGTGATCTTACCATACCCACCCTGCAGCACCGTGCTGTACCGCTTCAACTTGATCAGTTTTGTATATTTTTTGTTTATCGTTATATCAAGAACGTTTCACAACTTGGTCACCATGACTTGCCGGTCATATGTGCATATGTAGATTTATATTTAACGTTGACAGCAAAAAGATGCTTGAGTTTCTTGTTGTCAGAATCTATGTGATTTTTGGAGATCAGGTCTTCCAACAATCTATTGGGAAAAAAACATGGGTACCTATTGCACTCAGTTATTAGCAGACCTAGTTTTGTAATCATATGAAGCAGAATTTGTGCAAAATATTATGCGTGAAAAGAAGAAAACACTTGCTGTGGCCTTCAATTCAACATTTACATATATCGACGACGTATTGTCAATAAACAACAATAAATTCCATTTCCTTGTCGATTTGATATATCTTGGTGAGCTTGAGATAAGAAACAACCCTTTAAATATGACATAAGTCTTGGTATCTTTCATTAGAAAACCTCAGCACTTCACTTTTAGAGATCTCCCAAAGACACTGACTAATATCATTTCCCATTACCTATATGTGACATTGTACAATGTTGCCTTGATTGATTTCCCGTGTTTTGGTAATGAAAAAATTTCAAAATGACTGACATACTATCAATTAACAGAGGTATTTCCATTCTATGTCGATATGATATATCCTGGTGAGCTTGAGATAAAAGTTACCACAGAGTCTGAGAATTTGTTTCATATCTTTACAGTTTACTTCAAAAAGACGTTAATGGTAATATAACAACCAAGCTCTATGATAAACATGATATCTTTTCTATCAAATTTCCTTACTTATGCAGCGATATACCTTCCTCACCTAAATACGAAGTTTACATAACTCATGCTAGACATACATGTATGAATAATATATACGAGGAGTAAAATTATTGACAAACAAGTTGATAAAACAAGAATTTCAGGAGCTCGTTTGAAGTCATCATTTAGTTCCATGGTCGAAACAATGACCTTGTGATGGAATACAATTTATAATTGAGTCAAATGCTGACTAACCTTTTCATACTTATTGCTAGTTCATTATTTATACACTTAATTGACGACGTTTTTTCCGTTTTCCCCCATTATGACAAGAAGCGGGTGTGATCGGTCGGCAGGGGCGCTACTCACTCCATGGCACCTGATCCCACTTTATTAGTCAATAGGATAATTTAATCATTATCGAAATTGCTTTACATACTCGGGGATTTAAATAGTTTAAAAATATAACCAAATAATTCGTTCTTTAATATTAATATAGAAGTAGTACTGGTATACCTTAATTGATTAATTGACTGATTGTATAATGTTCGAGAAGTTTTCACTTTTGTCGCCATTTACCATTGAGGGCAGAATATCTCATTGATATTATAGTTCATAAAAAATAAAATTTACAAAGAGGGCGAGGTTTCGTCAAAAATATTGAATATAATAAATAAAAAAATCTTCATGTATAATAATAACTTAACTGAATAGCACTCTTCTCACCGTTGAAGAACAATTTAGCTGGTCTTACAAAAAATTAAAGTGGAAAATCTCTAACAATCGAAAGCATGACTATCAAAAGTTGGGAAATGAAACCATATTAACGAATATTAAGCCAACAAAATGATGAATAATACTCAGCTGATCAAATCGGTTAAAATCACTTTATCACAGTTACCTCATTACCTCCTTGTTTTATCTCATTTCATATCTTATTTCTGTACAGCGCAAATAAACTTATCTTTAGTACATTTATAACATTATCAAGTTCAAATATCCTTGCCGAAGTCATTATGTATCGTTTAAGGTAGGTCCAAGCTTAATATCTTGCTTAATATCGCCTAACATAATTTTACCATTATGCACTCAAACATAAAAATAATTTGTTTTAAATATCTATAGCAAAATTAAGTGTTACGCTTTAAGAGCATACAAAATTACATGGGAATTACGCCCCCTCTCTCACCTTTGAAAAGATGTGGACGTTTGTGCATACATTGCACAAACATACGCCTGGCTACGCACAAGACCCAAATTATTAACCAATTAAATCTCGTGTTACCTGCTAGATAGGAAAAAAGGTTAGCGTTTTGAAATTTTTGACAACTTCCCAAAAGTGCTGAGCAGTTGAAAAGAGAACCCAGAAATCATCACATTACAGGTTTTTACATTTCATTCAATTGCAAAAAATCATAAAGCCAAAAATAATTTGTTTAATACTTCCTCTGTCACCGCTGCATATAAGATAAACCATATTGATAAGGGAAATAATTCATTTTACCATCTTTTCCAAGTGAAAGTTTGACCCATTCCCATTTTTCATACATCATACATGTATATGCTAATAGATACCAGTGAGCTTTGCTAAGCACATTTTTGTCTGTCTTTCATCTAGCTGTCTGTCCATCCATCCGTCTGTAAATACTGTATTTCACATTTTTCAACTTCTCCAGAACCACTGGGTCAATTCCTCATTCAAACTTGTGATAAAGAATCTTCTTTGCTAAGTTTTTTTGAAGGAGGACCCATGCCCTCTTTCAAGAGGAGGTGATTAAAAAACTGTAAAATCACATACTTTTTGCCAACAAATTTTGGAAGTTTGAGGAAAAGAAAGCCAGACCCTGGGGCCATGAAACTCACAATTTTGAAAGAGGCAGCATTATCTAACATAATCATATACTTGATTAATTTATCTAATAAACAGGAGCAGAGAAAAGATTTTTAAAGAATAAATGCATTTTTTCTATAAAATCAATAGAGCCCTGCCCCTTAATAATTCAAAACCCTTGACACTAGGGGCCATAGAATTCATATTTTTGGAAGAAGCATTCACGCTTATTATAACTTTATACTCAGTTTGTTTATTAGATACCCAGGAGCAGAGAATATTTTCTAAAATTTATTGCATTTTTACTATGTAACCAAAAAAGCCCCGCTTTAACACCAGAACCCCTGACCCATGGGGCCATAGAAATCACAATTTGGGAAGAGGCATTTTCACTCATTATAACTATGTACTTTCAATTGCAAATTGTTTGTTTAATACCTTGGAGCTAAGGAGATTTTCAAAGAATTGATGTTTTTTTCACTATATATCCATAGGGTTCCGCCCTAACACAAGAAACCCTGACGCAGGACGGAGGATGTACGACGACAAACGAAAACGGACTGTTATAGGTCACCTGAGTTTGCTCATGTTACCTAAAAATATTTTGCTATAAAAAAGCAAAGCCATGATAATTTGCAATGATATGGAAGTATTCTTAGGTAGTGCAGATTTAAGATTGTTCAAATTTTGATACCCCAGGGATAGGGTGGGTCACAGTGGGCCATCTGAGTTAAAAATAAAGATATAAACAATGATCAAGGGGAAACATCTTTAAAATCTTTTTTTTTCTGAGATCAGAAAAGTTAAGATTTGTCATAATCTCCTCGGATAGTGAAGATTCAAATTAATTCAGATCATGACACCTGGGAGTAAGTTTGGGTCACATAAATGTGATCAAAATTTAACATGGGAAAATATAAATATTAATTAAATAAACAAATCTATAAATGAAGAACAGCAAGGTGACTCAGGTGAGCGCCCTGTCCCATGGGCCTATTGTTATATTCACAATGTTTATCTTATAAAAATTGCATTTTATGGATTAACTCCTTTAAAATAAAATATCTGTATCAAAATCATTTTGAGCTGATTCATTTTTAATATAAGAGTACAAAAAGTAAGAATAGGTAAATGTCGCCATTTTGTTGACTGTCAAAACAAAAAGATTGAGAAACATATAAGTAAAATGCTGTAAAAAGTAAGATTCATTTTTTGGCCTATTGCACCAAAAAGAGATACAGTACATGTGTTTAAGTACATGTTTTGTTCCGGTGTGGTGTGTGAGGGTGTGTGTGTGTTTGTATTTAAAAAATCATGTATAATTCTAATTTTAGATTTATAATCATAATTGAATGAAAGAAAGTAATTGAAATAAGTTTTTGTCTTAAGAATGATTAAAAATAATGTGAAAAAATGTGTTTTTTCATTAACTGTGACAAAAAGCAAGTTAAAAATAGACAAACTTGTTGTTACCAGATACAAGAAATTGATGTGGTAATCAATTATTTTATTTGTTACGTAATATAACTCTATATTTTTAAAAAAAAAATTAAAAAAAAACTTTGATCATGCTTTAATACAGAGTGTATCTTATTTTCTTTTTATTAAGAACATCAAGATTGAATGCTGCACAACCTTGTTATTTTATTTGTAATTCTTTTGTAAATGATAAAATTGACTCAATAAAGGTAAATACAATGTTATAGAATGTCTTATATTATTTCCTTAAAAGTTTTCCATCATTTCATTATTTATAATTAGGTGTTTTAATTGATAAATGCTTTGTTAAACAGGTATGACTGAGGAGACATGGAGGCTGTTATAACACTGAGATGAGTACTCAGTACAGTGGTTATCTTGGTATTAATTCTTTTCTTTTCTATATGTTATGTAAAACCAAGACATTGTTAAATGAATATACACATATTGTAATGTAAACAGAACCCTGTTATTGATTTAGATAATTAAAACAAAGTTTTGTTATTTAAAGATAATGAAGAAATCAACACGAGAATCTGAATCCAGTGGATAAAGATGAAATAAATGTCAGGTTTCACTGATGTATAGATTGGTGTTACACAAATCTATCACAGTGCCAGGTGTTAGACGTGGTCGTCACATTACCCACGTGACACCAGACCGGGTCTGGATCGCTGATGGTGATGGTAATCTCATACTGACAAACATGGCGGGTGATGAACTACGTCATATTACAAATATAAATAGAGGTGTCCGTGGCGCACATACTGTGACTGGGGACAGTTATTTAATTTATATAGACAGTGACCGTAATATTATTAAACTTTCTACAGATCACAAAGTAAAGATGATACCGTACACATCACCATGGATACCAAAATGTGTCTACAGCTCCCTCTCCACTGGAGACCTGCTGGTCGTGATGTATAGAGGTGATAAAGATACAAGCCAGGTAAACCGGTATACTAACACAGGAGAACACATACAGACCATAGAGAATGACAACACAGGTCAGGAGCTTTATGAATATCCTATCTAAATCACAGAGAACCGCAATGGAGATGTAATTGTGTCTGACATTGGCCGTTATGCTGTGGTGGTGACAAACAGTAGAGGTAGACACCGCTTCTCCTACACAGGTCACCCATCAGGATCAGGACTAGATCCACATGAAATCTGTACTGATGCGCTGTCACACATCCTGGTGTGTGATTATTTTACCAACATGATACATATACTTGACAGTGACGGGCGACTCCTGTCACAAATAAAAAGAGAACAACACGGGATAAACAGACCACTGGGTCTGAGTTATGATAACAGAACTCACTGTGTCTGGATGGGATCAGACGACAACAACACAGTGAACATTCACAGACTGGAACACTCCCTGACTGGTAAGTATTACATCAGTATAATTGTGTGTTTTGTTTTACATGACTGTACAATGTTACTTGTGTACAATTACTGTAAATGTATTATATTTACCGTGTATGATGTTTGGCGGAAATTGAACAAGTTAGCGTAGATTTAATTCAGCACATTTCTTATCATTCTTATTTATGTATATAAGTACAAAACATTTAGCGTTGTACTTGAATTAGCGGAAGTGTCTTCCCATAAAACGCGCTAAAAAGATGAATAGCCAAATATAATACGTTTACAGTAATTATTATTTGTGTTTTTTTTTATGTTTTTACAAGACATTAACTAAAATTTGTATTGTATTTAGTGTAATTAAATTACATAATTAATTCTATTATAACTTGTTGAATTAAGTAATAAGAATTATTACTAATACATGATATGAGGATACATAAATCATAAACTGTTATTTATTACTTTGATAACTTAAGTAAATACATTTCAGATAAAATGCTTAAGAGTGCTTTAATATGTAATTGGTTTAGTTATAACTTTGTCATTTGTTTGTTATGTTTGGCAAACTACTGATTCTGCATTAAATTTGAAAGTAAGTAAATATTAATGTAAAGTCAACATGTTTTCTGTAGATTTCTTAACCGACTATCACAGTTAAAAATATAAAAAAAAGCAATAAAATTAAGGATGATTAAAAATACAAAGATGCGAGCATGTACATATGCCACACACATAGTAGATTTATAAGATAACCTTGGAAACAGCCCAGTGATATTTTATTTAAAAAAAATATTATCCACTTTGTTTGCATTAAAAGAGAAAAATAAATAAATAAAAAGTGATGATAATACTCATAATAACGAATTAAATTAAACACTACATCAGACATTATGGATATAAGAGACAGGTTAAAATGCATTAATAGTAGTATGTATAGTACAGTTGACTCTGTCCTACATCACCCATGATCACAAACAATGTTAAATCTTCTGTCCTTGGCTAATAAATTACATGTACAACGACTCTCAATGTTTGTCAGTAATTATCAATGTTGTCCAGGAGCTTTATGGACAGCTTTCTTTGGCTAAAGAAATAGATGTAAAACAAATCTTATTGATATTATCTTCTATTGGGTTGACCTTTTATTGTCCACTCCTACATGTAGTAAAGTGAGTAAATCAGTAACAGTCCAATTGTCTAGTTTGTAGGTCAACTTAGACGGGGAAATATATTCGAGAGGGACGTCAAATAATAAACCATCATTCAATCAATCAATGTACATGAAAAGAATTTGTACAGTTACCAGATGGTATTTTGTACAAGTTGACAGTGAGATATAGACATCATTGATATTAACAAAGCTCTGTCCAGGAATGTTGTGCATTTCTATAGCAGGTGTTTAGAAAATCTACACTGCGTGTTGTTTTGACATTCCTCATGTGCATGATGTATTATATTATTTCTTTTTTTGCCAAAATGAAAATGAAGTCATGGTGTGTGTCTTTTTTCCACAGTTTTTTTTTTTAGTATTTTTTCATTAGAGTTGCTTAATTCTTTTAGCAACATGCCATATGGCGGGATTCGTTTTTGTATGAATATGTCAACTTCATGTTTATCCGTGTGTCTGTCGGTACCATACAAAGCAAAAATTCTCATCATTTTTTTTCAACAACAATTGTCTACTCATTGAAGATGCTTAGAATTGTAACATGCTCTTTGTTTAGGCATGGCATATGATTGGATTTAAATTTGTTTTAATTGTTGTCAATATCCTGTTTATCTGTGTGTCTGTCTGTAAAATAAGTAATAAATTTTTGTCATAGTTTTCTTTGCATTTACTCATTAAACATTTTGAAGATGCTTGAAATTTTAGTACACTCTTTATTGAGGTAATTGCAATATGAGGAGATTCATTTTCAGCTCACCTGCGCCTAAGGCTAAATTGAGCATTTCTGGTCAGATTTGTCCGTCTTCTGTCCGTATAGTTGTCTGTCACTCTGTAAACTTTTCACGTTTTCGACTTCTAAAAACCTGACTTCACTTCACTACACCTGACCTTATCTTCACTACACCTGACCTTATCTTCACTAGACATGACTTCATCTTCACTAGACATGACCACATCTTCACTTTACCTGTCATCATCTTCACTATACCTGATATCATCCTAACTAGACCTGACTTCATCTTCACTACACCTTACTTCATCTGCACTAAATCGGACTTCATCTTCACTAGACATGACTTTTTTTTACAGGAGACATGAATTCATCTTCACTAGACATGACTTTATCTTCACTAGACCTGACATCATCTTCACTATACCTGACATCATCTTCACTAGAAATGACTTCATCTTCACTAGACATGACTTTATCTTCACTAGACATGACTTCATCTTCACTAGGCATGACTTTATCTTCACTAGGCATGACTTCATCTTCACTATACATGACCTTATCTTCACTAGACATGACATCATCTTCACTAGACATGACTTCATCTTCACTAGACATGACTTTATCTTCACTAGACATGACTTCATCTTCACTAGGCATGACTTTATCTTCACTAGGCATGACATCATCTTCACTATACCTGATATCATCTTCACTATTTCCGACTTCATCTTCACTTCTCCTGACCTCATGTTGACTAGACCTGACCTCATCTTAATTAGAACTGACCTCAACAAAACTTGGCCTGAACTCAAATTCAGTAGACCTGTTCTTATCATTTGACCTAAAATCTAACTCATTGACATGACCTAATATCCTTGGATTATTGAATGTATTAATTATTATTGCTAACAATAGAACTCACTAATCTATCCAAATTTTCTCAGTCAGAGGGCTATTAAGTTCTACATCTTCCATGAAGCACAATAAACTAGTCGGGTTAGGATTTTTATTTGTTTTAAGCTCTGCTGTCAAAAATATGCGTTTTGTTTTGAAATGTAAAGAATTAAATCAGTTTTTTTCATGTTTTTATTTGTTTTGTAGATTTTCTGAAAAAGGAGAAAACCACTGTTTTTCATGCCAGAGGAATACTTGTTGGATGTGGCGAGGCTGGAAACAACACTACTGAAGCGATTAAGAGAGCAATGCCAAAATCACAGTGACGTGAAAAAGTCGACAAAGGGACTAACAACACTGCTGAATCGATTTAAAGGGAACATCAAAATGTTGGTGAAGTTACAGAGTCCACCAGGGGACTGGAAGTCCATAAACATCTCTTTTGTTAGAGATGGAATTTTAGAAGGTAAAACAATTTCTGTACATTTTCCCTTTAAGAACGAAACTTGAATGGAACATTAAATCAGTGAATCACAAACATTATTGCAATTCCAATTAAAAAAATAATAAAAATGCCATAAATCCGTCAAAATTCAATGACTTAGAACGAAACGCAAAATTGATGTACTTAAGTGCAGTCATCCTTTCTACCCCAGGTATTTCCCAGACAACCCCGATGAAGAAGGGTGAATCATTTAAATTATGAACTTCATGGCCCTTGGGTCGGGAGTTTTGATTTTAGGGCAGTGCTCTTTTGATTATAAAGCAAAAATGCATAATTTCTTTGAAAATCTTTTCCTCTGCTCCATGATATTGAGCAGATAAACTACCTAGTACGTAGTGATAATAAACGTGTTTCCTTCTTCCAGAATTTTGAATTCAAGGCAACTGGGTCAAGGATAAGGTACATGTTAAGGGATTCTCTAATTATATACAGAAAATGAATTAATGCTTGGAAATCTGCTTCTTGGTAGTAATCAAACATTTATCATGAGTAAAGTTGTCTTTTCCAAAATTCTGAAATGTGTGGAACCCAAGGTAAAGGGTTCCTTTGAGGTGAGGCACTACTGATTATTTCTTATTATTAATGAATAGTTGAAATTCATTTTTTGTTCCCCAATGAATATTTCGTAACCAAATAAGGGTTGCTAAGTGTATACTTATGACAAGAAATGGTGTCTCTTTAAAAAGTGTGAATGACATGGCCTCTGCTTTTAAACAGGAAGTGTACTGAACCATATTCAATTGTTGGAAAGTAAAAAAAAATGTTTCATGATACTTAGGTGACATATGAGACCCCTAGGTCTCTTAAAGCTTGTTCATATGAAGGACCTCATCCTCCTCCAAGTAAAGATGATTAACAAATACAGTAGTTAAAATTTAGTGGGGGCATTATAAAACCCTAGGGACCACTGGGGTAGGAAAAAATAAACATATTTAGGTGGGGGGATAAATGAAATTCAAACTTTTATGGAAAAAAACACAGTTAAGCAACGAAATAAGTAAGCATTCTTAGTAGGCGTAGACTCAAGATCAAAAAATTAAAACCAGCCTCCATTTTATGCATT
>NW_026921790.1:0-10272 GCF_032062105.1 Saccostrea cuccullata | reverse complement strand
TCGTTTTACGGTGCAGTGAGAAAATTACTGCGAGTCAATTTTACGGACTTATGGGGATTTTTTCAAAAATGACCAAAAATCGAATAAATATTATCAGTAGAACACGTAGAATTCAAAAAACCCCATGACCATATTTGTGGGGAACGAGAGAGTTCCCCACAATTCTGAACTTTCCCCATAAGAAAGGTCCTTTGTCAGGTGTGAGTTCCCCACAAGTCGGTGAGCGCGAGTGCTCTCTCTCTCTCTCTCTCTCTCTCTCTCTCTCTCTCTCTCTCGTATTATTTTTTTTAATCGGCAAAATTCATTTTAAACGGCAACGCATTTCCGCTGGAAAGCATACATTTAGATAACTCATTGTAAGTACGAACAATGTTCATGAGAAAAACGTGTTAACTGAAAACACTGAGTAGTAGAAGTATTTGTATGCAGTTTAGTGTTACTTAATTTTTTAACTCTCAATATTCAAATAAAATAAAAGAAAGCTTAAAATTTTTTTTCCGCATAATAAAATTAAACAGATGAAACGGGGTGCTTTGTTGTGCATACCGTTGTGCATAATAAATTGATATATCGTCCTTTTGACATGTATATGTAAAAGAATTAATATTATTTCTACCATTTACATGTACACCTCTATAGCCACCCCTATCAACGTATGGGATTAACTACGCAATGAAATACATTAGCTTGTCGTCATTTTGGAGGAACATGTACACAGTACATATAGGACAGCCCTCGGTGTTTACATTTCTAGTTTTTTTGTATTTGTAGAAGACCAAGCATAAACAGGGAAAGTCATTTAAATTTATTAAGATCAGTCTTATTTTTGTGAATCCATTATAAAGTTACTAATATTGGGATAAATTAATGTTATTGAAACATACAACCTTACATGTATGTTTAAAAAAAATATATATATGAAGTTCATGCAGACGGCAGAAGGGGAACCCGGGGGGGGGGGGGGGGGGTCGAAAATTATAATCCACCCAGTATATTATTTTATATTTTAAAAGTGTCAAAATGTTGCGAAAATCCAAATCATTTGTCTTTCACAAAGGTGTGAAATTAAACCAAGTGTCACTGTGAGACAGGAAATCCCTCTCCGCTTGAACGCGCTCAATACACAGGAATCCACCAGTTACTAAGGAGACCACGATTAGTCCGTGCAGCTACACGTACACTGTGTATACATGTACTAGATCTAACAAGGACCAAAAAATTACTTACCAATGCAAAATGTACCTAAAATGTTGTTCCGATATTGTTTGTGGTGTTTATGAATTTCTTTTCAGTAAATTTTTGTTTACGCGATATAAATAGTTCTAATAGAATTTTGCATTAATAAGCTTAGTAGTTTTTTTTGGCACTGTTTTGGTTGAATTTTCATACATGAATACAATATTTTCTAAATCAACTTAGTTTATATCTACTGATATTGGGAAAATAACCCCCATCCAAAGTTGTAATTGTGCTGAGTTTTGTGTAAGACACATTAATAGTGTCCAAGTAAATAAAAGGGGGAAGGGGGATGATTTTTACATCAAAATTAACTTTTTACACGAAAGTAATCATGGTAATCTACATATCGTAAATTTAAATAATTTTAAAATTCAAATATGTATTAAATTGTATGATCAATGTAAATGTCATTGTGAAGTATGTTAAACATGTACGACAGTTGAAATTTACTGACCCGCTTTCGGGCACGCACGTGTACACCAGGGGTAGGGCTGGTGCAGGGGATCGCACCTTGTCAAGTGTACAGCTGTGAGGACCAAGTATGCGTACCAGGTCTAGCTCTAGACATTATGTAATTTTATTTTATTCTCTACGGATTGGTAGGCCATCAAATTACACACACATACACATTCTACTAATTTCAAGAACATTGCCCCAGAACAAAGGAATGACACTTTACGACGACTCGGAGAATGCTGATTACATAAAAATCTTCTGCGAATTATAATCCTATATTTGAAGATTAATAAGTTTAAAACACTTTCATTTATAGCCCCAATGAAATTGACACTACGATAGATCGTTTCTTTAATCAATCCACTATCAAAATTAAAAAAAAAAAACGTTACGAAAATATGAATTAAAATTGAATATCACGAATAGCACACTGGGTGTTTTATCTTGTATTGTCGTATAAATATATCACAAACAGTAATTTATATCAGAAGTCATGGATCTAAATTTATAGAATGAACACATTTTAAAAAAGTAATTCAAGGATTAGTAAACGCTATTTGAAACTTGTTTTGACGATTTTTATAATTATTCAGATACGTGCGAGTATATTTTTTAGAAAAATAATTTTCATTTTGTACTTAAAATATTTCAGCGACTATAAATGTTAAAATATCATTAATTTCGTTTTATTTTGTTTTGGTTGATATTTTCAAAGGGAGGTAACTCGCGTTTTAGACCAAGACTGTTTTTTCACCTGTATTCGGTAAGATGCACCGCGACGGTGTGATTTACCTGGATTACTGAACCGCGGGGGCACGCGGTTTTTACCTGAGACACCTGTACTAACCGCGATGAGATTCACACCGCGGGGGTGCGCGGTAAATGCATAAACCGCGTTGACTGTACTGTATCTTGTATGTCTAAGAAATAAGGTATTGTGTTCAGTTTTATGTTTCTTAATACTGTTAATTAATATCGCACTGTACATGATAAGAAATTGGCCACAAATGGTCATCATGTAAAGGTTAAAGAAAATATCCTCATTTCCAAAGCTAGTTTATTTACTTTACTTTTTTGGTTTTTAGATCTACGACTGGTGTGTATATATGATACTGAGTGGAAGGTTCAACCCTGGCGACCTGTCCACCAATGAAAAGACCCTTGTAAAAACTAGTCAGCAGATCATGGAACAGATGAGAGATGGATTCAGTGTTTCTTCTCAAGAAAACCACACAAAGAATACCACATCCCAAATCACACCAGAAATGAGACAGTTCATGATGAACTTTTATCTTCTAAACCTCAAGTTGAGCACAGTGCAGTTTTCATCCGAAGTGACGGAGAACTATTCAACACTGGACATTACAGATGATTGTGGCCGACAGATCCGCTATATTGGAACCAGATTCAAGGGACGCAGAGAACCGTCAATCGTCAAACTTCCTGGAAGTGGTGGACTTCTGTTTGGACGAATATGTTTTTTTCTTGAACATGTATTGTGTGGAGCAGTCCAAAACTGGGTTATTGTAGATGTGTATCCAATTGCTGAAAAAGTTGGACAGATCCAAGTGTTTGAATTTGCAGTAATTATTTGATGCTCAAAGATGAAGAAAAATGATATTTCAAATTTTCTTGACTGAAATTAAGTTTAAAATTGCAGATGTATGTTCAATTATTAAAGGGATCGAAATTTTACGATGTTACAGTGCCTTCTAGCAATGTAAATGAAGATTTATAGTGATCTCAGTGTATATGTGGACACGTTTTCCGTGCCTTCGTCGGAAGTTTGGTCGAATGTTTGTGAAAACGGGTCGCAAGATTTTGGATCTGTTGCTTGCAATAAAGTGTTGAAACATATCGTTATTGGATAGGTTTTGATTGAGCATTGAATGTTTTGTCACATAAAAAATATCAAAGATTGTTTACCGGAACACATACCTCTATCCTTGTTTTTCTGCAGCAGTAATTCTTACCGTGTAACCGGAACAACGCGCAGTGATCATTTTTAATGGTTACTGACACCGCAGTAATCTTGTCACCGCTTACGCTTGTCAGGGGATGTAATTTAATTTTGATTATGTGTACTCTCACATTCTATACAAGAATATTGTTTAAATATATGAACAATTGATGATATTTATAATATCTTGTGTTTTTGCCAATAATTGTAATTGTCTTCGTGCCAATGAATATTTGTATTTGTATAAGAAATAGTTTGACAATGTAATTAAATGGGACAAAAAATCATTTCTACGCATATTAGTCGCCAGCAGAGTATGGAGTTGATCCTTACGCAGCGGGTTCGAATCCCAATTGTGATCCCTCACTGCTGAATGGCCGTAAGTGCCGAATATAGGTCAGAATTTGTAGCCCTCCATATGAGTGAAAAATTTTCGAGAGAGACGTTAAACAACAATCAATCTGCACATACTACAACTATTCAATTTTACTGTATAAGTGAATCCTCGCTCGTTTTTCTGAAAGTAGTTTTTCAAAGTATGCTTAAAAATCAACATTATTTCGTTTTTAAGAAAACATGGTGCTACGACAAAATCTTCCTTAAAATCCATTTTATGATACAATATTCGTATCGAATTGACGACGGATTTTTCCGATATTTCTTGATCATGATAAGAATCACAGAGCGGGTGTGACCGGTCGGCAGGGGATGCTTACTCCTCGATGACCCCTGATCTCACCTCTGATGTTTCGAAGGTCCGTGTTTGCTCTGCTCATATTTTGTATTGTTTTATGGACTTTGAGATTGAATACTGTTCATTATCTCCATATCCTTCTTCTAGAAAAATAATAAAAGTCCAGTAATTGATGAAACATGTAGCAATCAATACTTAGGATATTAAAATGTTGTTAAGTGTTGCAAGCTGTTGCATAAGGGATAAGGTGTTGACCTTTAAAAAAACGATTCACTAGAATTTTTATGTTTCTGTTAAAATCTCAAAAATGCCAATTTTTTCTACACAGTTTTTCTACTGTACTTGCGGAGATTTTCCATAGACAAGTTTTAAGTGCCACGATTTTATTGTACTTTTCCTTGATAAGAGCCTTGTTCTATTTAAATACGTGGTTCATAAACACCCCGTGTGTGCCCGTCTTCTTTCAGTTTACAATGAGTTTGACGTGATATCCAGGATGACAATTCTATCTGATAAAGCTGACTCAACTTATGCTTATTGCCAATGCAATAGAATATTGTACTGACAGAAATTAAAATAACAAATTATGTGAATTGAGTTGAAGTAAATTGAGTAGTGTTTTATCGCCACTGACTGTATAGCTAATTATCAAATACATTGTATTGCAATTTACTCCGAATTTGTTTGTTGTATAAAATTGTTTGGAAGCTAAAAAGTTACATTTTATAACTTATTGTACGTCAACATTCAATTCTATATACTATTTAAAGTATATAAATTTGTCCAAAGCGAAGGTCATTCTGATCAAGCATTATCGATCAGAGCAATATGTTATGCTACGCCCACTTATCAATGTAATAATTTACAAGCTACACTTCATTTCGTGAAATTAACATCTGTTATGTTTTCTATACACAACTATCTCTCACATCCTCGTTTTTTCTCCCTCTAAATTACATTTCTTGCAAAAATAAATAAAAGTAGAGGTTCTGTTAGCACTTAAAGCTCACTGAATGATACTCCCGCCTCCCATATGGTATAACTGCAAACTCCATGTTTTGCTCTGTAAGACACGAAATAAGTGTCAAATCAAAAAGTAAAATAGGAAGTCACAATGACATTATGTAATAGAATTTCTGAGAATGTATCATTCATTCAGTGGTATAGTAGGAGTTGCGTATAAAAGATGGGTACCCCAAAGTGTAAAAGACGGACATCCTGATCACTACTGTAGTATATCCTCCCACTTTTCAAGCGGGATATTATAAGTTCCTATAAACGACATTATACTACGCGGGCATATAATAAGTTCCTATAAACGACATTATACTACGCGGGGATATAATAAGTTCCTATAAACGACATTATTCTACGCGGGGAAGGGTTGTGTCTTAAATGAAATTTAAAGGAAAATAAAATCTGTTCTAGAAACGTTTAAATTCCTTAGAATTAATATATATATATTTATTATTTATGTCATAGAATTGAATTTTCTTGCACGAAAAGGGTATCTCCTTCCGCAATAATGATGAGATTGCATTGTTATCTTACTATATAAAAGTAAATTTATAGTCGTGCAGCGTATAGTACAGTATGAAGCCTGCAATCCAGTTAAGCTTGTGTGTGGTCCTTATATCGGTTTACGGAGAAGGCGATGAAGTTCCCCCGTCATTCAAAGGTATATCATCTACAATTCTACAATGCTTTTGTTTTGTCAACGACATCTTTATTAATTTATTAAGGTAGGTCCGGGATTTTACGCATTTAGTTTTAATTTTACAAGAGAGTACATGTACATGTACAAAAATTTGTTTAGAATTTAGCGTGTGATAAAATCTCTATATCAGAATTCTCTGCTAGAAGGAAAATTAACACACATTTTTAATCTTAAGAATTTTTTTTTAAAATGCGTGGAATTTCTTTTATTTAGTCTTAATTTATATCCTTGTTTTCCTTGCTTTCTGTGTCATAAAACTAAATTAAAGTAAATATATTTATAAAATTGATAAAAGGGATTCATGGGTCTAACTAATTATACTTTTTATTGTCAGTCAAAAGCTCAACATAGCTATTGTTTATATTGTAAAATCCGACTCTAAATAAAAAAATTTCTGGAATATAAACTATTCGTAATTAAATAAGGGGAAAAAACAATTACAAAAATAACTTTGCGACAAAAAAATAAGAGGGAACACCCCCACCACTTGTCCCAATTATTTCAGAACACTTTTATTTCTTTTGTTCTAAATCTTAACATAATTTGTATCTGCTTGGTCCATTTCGAGTTTTAAAAGTTTTGCAAAAAGTGATTCGAAAGTAATATCACCTAAACATTGTGATAATAATTATAATTTGACAAATTTCAGATTACACAAGATGTAACTTTTGTTTTGGAGGACATGACCAAATATATCTTTTTATGCTTTTGCTCAAAATCTTTAACAACTCTCTCAATAAATGAATATCTATTTACTTTTAAAAGAAAATTTTTAACTCAAAGCCGTTTTTTACTACTTATTAAAAAATTCATTGTATAAATACTGAAAAAAAGAAAAATAAAGACTGAAGTCAAATTAAAATACAAACATTCCCGATTTATTTCGTTTTTAACAAATATAACTCGAAATCATTTTTGTAAAGATTTATTCATTTATTTTATTTATTGGCAAAAATTACAGCAAAACTTTATCAACATCTTAAGAGTTTTCGCTGGTCTTGGAAACTAACTGGATCCCAGGTTAAGACTGTTCATCCTGTTTCCTTCAAAGTGAATGTCGTCTCCACATATGATGTAACGAAATTATCCAAGGATGTATTTCAAGACGGTACATTTTGTTTTTAAAGTAATGAGTAATAAGTCTTTGTTCCATTGGTGCTTTGATACCAAGATCGTCAATGTTGCAGAAAACTATTGTAGGCTATTTATCGTGCCTTAAAATTCCTTTTGTAAAAATGTTACAAAATGTTACTTGTAAGTCCATTATTTATACACTGAATTGACAACGGATTTTCCGTTATTTTCCAATCATGACAAGAAGCACACGGCCGGTGTGACCGGTCAGCAGGGGATGCTCACTCCTCCATAGGACCTGATCCCACCTCTGATGTTTCGGAGGCCCGTGTTTGCTCTACTCCTATTTCGTATTGTTTATAGACTTTTGATCTTGAATACTGTTCGTTATCTCCATGTTTCAATTACATGCAACATATACTATACTTGATTGCTTTATAACATTCAGTTCATAAGTACAAGGATTGTTCAATCATATTGAAGAAAAATTCCGGTCGGAAAGGAAAGGATGGTGTATATACAATTTATCCGGATGGAAACCGAAAAAAGAAAGTGTATTGTGACATGACAACAAAAGGAGGGGGCTGGACGGTGAATTATTTATTAGTTAACACAAATATATTCCTTTTACACAAAAGTTCATTTCATTAAATGTAAATATTAGGGAAACTATTTTACATTAGAAGTACTATAAAGCAAATGCCTAATTGAAAAGACTTAAGGAGTTTTTGCCCTTGTCAACATTTTTAAAGATTGAATAATTGATATAATAAAGAAAATATGTATTTTTAAAAATCTTTTACTTTTAAAAATATTTATCATTACACCTATTGTAAAGCATTCTTCAAAAAGATATTGTTCTATTTGGTATGAATTTAAACTAATAACATTTTTGCAAAAACCTATGACATCTTAGGAGGGCGGAATTGCCTTAAAACTGTAAAGAAACCTTAATCTATAAATGTATGCATGGGTATTTTAATGAAACCTACTCCATATCAAAGCAAATAAAAGAGACAGCCTTCTTTAATGTTTCAGGCAATACAAAGAAGACAGGACAATTCTACAGACTTTTACAGGACGTGGTCAGAATATAAACAAGGATTTGGGGATCCCTCTAAAAACTGCTGGATTGGTAAGATAAGTTTATGTAACATTTAAATCATAAGGTGTCTCTTTATAGGTATAAATAACAACCTGTCATCTTTCAAGTTTAATCCATATTTTATTTGAAAATGACAAGCAGTAAATTTATACAAGCTATTAGTACAGAAAATCAAAAGGGATTCAGAAACAAATTTTGAAACATTCTAATCTGTTTCCATAATATTTGTGAATAAGATGACACTCTTATTAGATAGTCAAAAGCAGTTTTAAGCTGCTTACAAAATTGATACTTAAAATTTACAGACATGTTGAATTAGAAATCATGACAATTCAAACAAATGAATGACGTTCCATAATCTGTAGGAGAAATCTAGTGGATTTATACAATATACCTAGAAAGACAAACAGCAAAATATGGTTGAATTTACACACAAAAAAAAATATCCGAGCTGTACAGTAGTAACATATTAAAGTTCTTGAAAATGTAGCCAAATTTTAGTTTAAAATAAGCACTATTTTAGTAATATCTAAATATTAATAACGCAGATCCCCACTTTTTAATTCAAATTTCTAAATATATACTGAAACGCAAAAGAAACGCAACATCCTACTATAGGGGGAAATAATTATGCAAAGTAAAGAATTTTGTATCTTAAAATTATGGATATCTTCAATTTGGTAAATATCGGTAATTTAACGGTTTAACGATTTTCATACCATAACCGGTAGTCAAGTTTGAATGTGCTTAACAGAAATCAAAACTTGCATGTTTAACAAAACATCTGGCAATGTAATGGAGTTGTAAGGGTTTGTACTGTTCATCATAAATAATGCAGCAATATTTCAAAAAATAAATTCTTCTTCCGTTTCCCGTAACGATGCTAAGGCCTGTTGAAAATGGCTTAATTACACATTTCCATTGCTCTAGCTAAAAAATTTCAAAGTAAATGTGATGGAGAGTTCCTGATGCAATAATTCACTACATCACGCCTCAACAGGATCTTACGTATCATATGCATTAATGAAAGTCCTTGAACCGGAAGTCCAAGGGTTACTACACTGCGCTAAGTTAGAGAAAATTCGACCTAATCGTCTTAAAACAGGCATTTAAAAATGGCAAAGAATAATTCCTTCGCTCAGATCTCGATATTGATGAACCTATTGTATCGTAGAAATTAACTTGTGTTGTTTAGGGCAGTCGTGCACGTTTTAATTGAATGGCTGGGAGGGGGGTGTTTTAACAGTCATATGTTACTAAAGTAAAGTTAAAAGATAAACATTTAAAATTTCTGATGTTCTGAAAAGCGAGTTTAACCATAATGTATTCTTTTTGAAAATCTTTAGATAAAAAATCAAACATTTGTAGATTACTGCTTGTTGCGTTTCTTTTGCTTGTCAGTATATAAATAAGATGATTTAACCACTCTGCTTAAATTTAGAAAAATGTAATTTCTCCAAAATGATTTTATTTCTTTCTATTTTTTATTTCTAGTGCAAAAAGGTCAAATGATGAACTATGCAAAGTAATTTTTGTTGTCACAGTTTTCGATGTGACGATTAAAGATGAAGAAAGACTGTGTTTGATCCAATAATTCATTGGGATAAAAAGTATTAAAGACAAAACTTTGAAAACTGATTTATATGTTAGACGTAATTATAGTGCAAAAAAATCATATAGGCTATAATGAACAATAATTTCGAATTTGTTTTTAAAGGAAATGACGCAATCTATGAGTTGACAAAGAACAAGGACCAGGAACTCCGGGTTGAGCTACAAAGATTTAATGGAGACGAAGCATACGCTCAATATTCCACATTTTATGTCGGGGACGAAGCCAGTAAATACGTACTCACTGTGTCAGGGTATTCAGGAACCGCAGGTAGGTGTACTCATAACGCTGATGCAATATATATCGTTCAGTCATTACAAGGGATTGAAATTTCAGTTTCTTATTTCAATCAGATAATTTGACTGGATAGAAAAAAATAGTTTACATAATGTAAAGTTTGTTGCTTACGTCACAA
>NW_026921789.1:0-10092 GCF_032062105.1 Saccostrea cuccullata | reverse complement strand
TGGAGTTCATTGAAAGATAACCGTATCATCAATTTTCCCTCGGATTGAAATGTCGCGCTTCTATATTTTTTATTGCAAAAGGAGTATCATGTTCTTAATTTTGAATTCACAACTTGGAGCTCGAGGTAAATACAAAATTGTCCACTTTTGTAAATCTTGCATTAGCTTTAACTTACTTCTTCTTACTTTACAGAAGGATGTGTGATTAAATGACTGCTATATTTCTTTTTCTTATTACATATCTAAAACACGTCAAAGTAAGAGACTTTCTAGCACCTTTTTTCCGTTTGGTACAAATGCACTCACCACACAAACACCACTACTTTCTCTTAAGGTGGAATGCCATACCAACTTTTTATTTTATAGATCTTTGAGTCATCCTTTTAAAACAAGGGTTTGGGCATTGAAAGTTCGATATTAGCTCTCAATTATTTTATATGAATTTTTTTTTTTGTATTTTTTCAAAGAAAATGAAAAAAATAATTACATCCAACTAAGATGTTTTCGAGTTAAAAGTTTGCTATAAATGATTATATCATATTTATATTTTTAAAAAAAATATGTAAAGAAAGGCTGGTTAGACTTTTTAATTTTTTTTTAATAAAAAAATATTTATGAAAATAAAACTCATTATTTGTGAATATTTTTAAACATATGGTTAAAATCACCATCAAACTAGTCACAACTGAGTACAACATGTATGTCAATCATATTTTTAAAAGAATTTGAATTAATTTGAAAAATTTTAGCGAAATTAATTTTTTTAATATTTGGACCAACCCATCAAAATTAAACTGACCCCGATCAAAATTAATACAAAATTAAAAGAAAATTGCTTATTTACTGCCTTTTCATGTATTTTCAATGAAGAAATCTATTTTATTGTCAGGTTTATTAATGTTTTAATCCTTATTATACTTAATCAGACTAGTGTTCTTAGGGAAATATATTTATTTCCAATAAATATACAATTATGATTGGGATCGGTTTAATTTTGATCGGGATTGGCCAAAATAAAAAAAATAATTTCTGTAAAATTTGGCAATTTCGTTTCAATTTCTTTTATAAATATGATTAAAGAACATGTCTTCCCCAGTTGTGACTGGTTTTAAGAAAATTTTAACCACAAATTTAGAAAATGGTCACAAATTATGTGTTTTATTTTCATAAATATTTTTTTATTTAAAAAGAATAATATCTATACAGCTTTTCTACACATTTTTATTAGATATTAATGTGATGCATTCATTTACAGCGAAATTTTTACAAGAAAACGTCTTATTTTGATGGAAATAATTTTTTTCATTCTCTTTGAAAAAATACAAAAAAAAATCATAAAAAGTAATTGAGAGCTAATGTCGGCCTTTCAATGCTGAAACCATTGTTTAAAAAGGTTGACTCACAGATCTATAAAATAAAAATTTGGTGTGGCAGTCCTCCTTAAACACACACATACCTTCTCTCTCTCTCTCATACACACATTCTCATACACTTTCATACTAGCACTCATTTTCCTGTATTTTGATTTGAAAATCTTTCATGTTATTGCACAATCATATAGAAATACAAGAGCGAGAGACCTTTTCTTTTTTAACAAGATTTTTTTTCTAGTTTGCTATAGTAACTTTCTAATCCCCCAACCTTGATGATCGTTGTTACGAGTCAGATTTGCGTTTATGTCTCTTTTTTTCTCCAGAAAATAAATAACTAATCTAAATTTTCTTTCCTAGTGTCAAGAGATATTTTAACAGCAAACTGATCTATAACAGATAAACCCTTGAATTATTTACGGTGGTCAATGTTCGCGGGGTTTAAATTTTGTTGGATGCTTGTAAATACAATAGTTTAATGAATAAACAGATTTACAATTTATACTTTCGTTGGGATGTAAGTTCGTGGGTAGGGGTGACCCACGAAATCTACGAACATTGGTCCCCCCACGAACGATGATGTTTCTACATTAGTCCGGCTATGCCTCGCCGTCTTTAAGATGCTTCAACTTGATGTACATGTATGCATGTATACTGTCAGTTAAATAATAATAGATCTATTGTTTTGGCGTAATTTATATACTACAGTGTATATACGCATTCTATAGACCTGTTGATCATAACCCTCGAATTGCTTTTCCTGTCTATTTAAAACATTTGTGGATTGTGTTTACATTTGATTCAAAATCCGAAATCCTATTATTAAAAAATATAATTACACATATCAATCTAGTATTTACGTGTAACACAATTTGTAAGGACTATGAAATAATCTTTTTTTTTTTATTCCTTACGAAAAAAAGTTCTTTTTTAATTAAATTTTATTTTGGTATGGAAAATGTACATCAGCTATCGGAAAAAGAAAATGTATTCGTAATTTTTTTTTTACCGCTGCATGGCTGAATGTTACATGTCGTTGTTTCTGTAGACGTGCTCTGACCAACACACTGTTTACCACCATCAAATGGGGCTGGTATAGAACAAGTTCGGATTCTTACACGTGTTTTGGTTCCATTGTTACAAGATGAAGAACACTGACTCCAGTCACCATATGGAACAAATGACGACCATTGGCCATTTACTACAAAGATATGACAAAAACCATTCATAGGGCCGGTGTAAAGACGAATAATGACCCCCATCGAATAATGACCGGGGGTCATTTTTCGACAGCGAAAAATGACCCCCGGTCATTATTCGACGTAGAAAAATGACTCTTTTGCCCGTAGAAAAAGTGTCACTTCCCTAAAAATTTGCAGAACCCACGTGAAGAAAAATGACCCCCGTAGAAAAATGACCCCCTGTAGATTAAAGCTAAAAGTTTTAGGGGGCAAAAAAAAAATTGGATAAAGAAGCTTATTGGCCAAAATGCTCACCTGAGCTTATTGGGAATAAACTGATGTTGATCTCATAACATTATACAATTATAGCTATATTTTAAGGTAAATGCAATGATTCAGAATCTAAAGCACAGGTGCTTGAGGACAGGACCCCCCCCCCCCTTCGATATAGACCCCTGGGCTTTTTCTATTCTTTTCTCATAAAAAATCTTTCATTGCCATATTTGTGATAGGATCTATACCAGCAAATCGAAAAATTACCTAAAACAAACGTTCTATTAAATATATCCTACATTCTCTATATAATATCAGAGACGTATAATAGAAATTATACGTCTCTGATAATATAATAATTTATATATCGAGGGGGTAGATATTTTTATAAAATGTAAGTTTAAGCAAATTTTCTGAATTGATAGGATAGATTATATCACAAATGTGTCATCCATATAAAATTTATGTGAAAAAAGTCTAACAGGCCCGGGGGTCTATATTAAGGGGGGGGGGGGGTCCTGTCCTCAAGCACCTGTGATCTAAAGGAGTAAAAGATTTATCAAGCCTTAAGGGTTAGGTAAACATTGTTTTTTGATGGTGGAAATCATCGAACTGACTGAAAAAATCAGCAGTATTATATATTATTATATCCTCCGCTTGAAAAGCGGGAGGGCACCAGTATATAGTGATTGGGATGTCCGTCCGTCCGTCCGTCCGTCTGTTACGCTTTAAGGTATCCATCTCTTATCCGCAAATCCTCATATATAAAAAAATGTGTTTGTGAAACAGCTATGCCCCTGTATGGCAACACAGCGAAGATTAAACTTTTCTTAAATGCAATTTAAATATATTTTTACCCAAAGTAGGGTCTTCTCACAAGAAATACAACTGCAAAATAGGAAAGCCCTAGCACCACTTGTTCAAAAGTAATGGCTAAGGATAAGTTTTTGAAAGGTAGGTCAAACTAAAAGGTCAAACTTGATGATTTCTTAAGAAAATGTTCAATGTAACGAGGATAACATATGTGAAGTATGAATACCCTAGCCCTTACCGTTCAAAAGTTATGGCCAAGGTAAAAATCAAAGTACTGAAAGTACTGATGGGAGTTGATTATTAAATCAATTTGATGTATGATTGATTGATTTATATTGTTTAACGTCCCTCTCGAGAATATTTGACTCATATGAAGATGCCATCACTTGCCGGTGGAGAACTGCAATTTTTTTACTTATACTCGGCACCCAATGACCAGAGAGAGAGGTCTTTTTTCGAGCCAGCACCTACTGCGACCAGGGACCTTCGTTTACACGGTCTCATCTAAAGGACCGGTCTCCAAGTCTTTCGGTGCATGAGATTCGAACCTGAATTCGATGTGTGTGACCATGCCCACTTTCCAAATTATACTTATATTAATGCTTCTTGATTGAGGCATGTGTTCAAGAAGCAAATGCATAAGTGGATTTCGTGATCTTACAGAGTCAAAGCGGTATGGTTTGTTCTACTGTAAATCACTTTTTAATAGAAATTTATTTCCGCGTAACTAAGCAAGACAGCATAATTTCTCTCTTGTACATATGCAAGTGCTTTTGACAGTTTTAAAGATATAACCACAATTCGTAAAGAAATATTTTGTCATGCTAATAAATAGTTACATGTAATGACTATCTCGCGAAAATAAGATGTCTCGAAAATTAAGTGATCTACAGTCTGTTAACAGTAATTTGAAAATAGCTTGAACGATATGCGAAATCTTGTTAGATTGATTGTTTTCCTCACAGACTTCGTCCTTATCTTAGATGAAGGTATGGAACTTGTACTTTCAGTATCTAAGATAAAAAAGTTGTTTTAGGATGAAAATGACACTCAAGACAAATTTGAGAGAAAATGAATAACGCACTCAGTGGGGAAAATGCAATTATCTTAATTTAGGTATGGGGAAATACTAATATGGATAAATATTGACATAACTTGATAAAAATATCATCAAACGATTACGACATCACAATCAATTCATGAATAAGGAGGACAGCGTTTTTCGATATAATGAAATTTAATTGTAGTAAAATAACACATACAATCTAAATTGGTGATGAGAAAATTAACGGAACTTTACTTTGAAGGTATTTCACAAATATAGGTTTTGGTTCACAGTATTCATCTTGTAAAATAGGAAAAGACTATTCAAGCCCATATCAACAATTTATCATCGCTAGTATTATGTCTAAGTGTAGGGTTAATCTATCAGATTCAGAAATTACATTTCCTACAGCAAAATTAGTAACAAATTTATACACACCAGGTATTGAGATTTAAAAAAAAACCAATTGACTTTTTTTCACAGATTGAGCAGGAGTAAATTCTGAAAATAAAGTTTAATAGCTAGGTTGCTTTTTATAATTTTTTATCATATATACGAATATATATTTTTTGTAAATGGCTAAAACCCCAAAATTTCATGTACATACAATAAAATAAGTTCAATGATGTTCAAAAATCTGAATATAAGTATAGTTCATGTAGTTTGTGATGTAACAGATTGGTGTATGTATTTCATACTTAATAGAAATTGTTCGATTATGACATATTAATTATGTCTTTTTGCCTGGTATAATTCATTTTTAAAATGAACATCTTGCTTAGTCAAACCAGGGACCTATATACCCTGGTCAAACAGTCATCACGCAAATTGACTATCATTATACTTTATATATAACTATACAAATTTCCAAAAACAAAAGAAATTAACAAGCTTCATAAATCATCCTGTGTATACTATCATTCCGGACACAAAAGTAAAAGGCGAGAAGTAATATTAATCCATGCAGTAGGTCACTTCTGCAGCAGTGGGGAGATCTTATCTAAATTAAGCTTTACACATATTAGAGATTCGCAAGCACACAATGCCCGCTGAGTTATCAATCAGCCTGAGTCAGGTGCACACATACACATGTATCGTAAACAAAACAGGTAGCCTAGACATGAAGTTTTGTTCTCTGTTTTCCAAACTGACTTTAAATTTTATAGCACATCTGATTACTAAGCCCATTGTTTTTATTGTCTAAATATACTGTATCAAATGTTTTCTGTTTTTAACCACCAGAATACCATCATGTTTTCTCATCACATTGCAGACGCTTTGTTAGTAGGGAATTTCCTGTCTTAAAATTAGAAAACATGCACAATGTATGAATACATATCAGAATCGGTATGATTATTTAGGTGACAGATGCCTAAGAGGAAATTAAAATGACAGACTTAAGTTGAATACAAAGTGATTGTGGATTATATTGTCAAGAATTATGATTTCTTTATAGTAAGTATAATGGGGAACTATTTTCTTATTCGCAATGCTCATTTTCCTTGGCAGCTGTTTGTCAGTTGCACTTCCTGTCTGGACCACTGACATAGAGTCGTTGATATAATCAACTCCCAAAAAATCATAAGTACGGAAAACTCCAAGGTCAAAAGTTAAAGGTTTTTAGTATCCAACGAAAGGTAATGCCAAAAAACTACATATTTGAAGTATGGTACTAGTATCCACCGTTTAAAAGTTATGGCCAATGTAAAAATTTGGCATTTTTGTGTGTAAAAAGGGATAAACTCCAAGGTAAAGGTCAAAAGGTCAAATTTGGTGGTACCAAAAGTAAGGTCTTGTCACAAGGAATATACATATTAAATATGAAAGTCATAGCTCCAATAAATGAAAAGTTATGGTAAAGGTTAAGATTTTTGCGGACAAACAAACCGCCAGATAGACAGACGGACATACAGACGAATACGATAAAACTATATACCCCCGAATCTTCGATTACGGGGACATAAAAAGAAATGGTTTTTAATTTACTTTTCATATTTATATACATTATAAAGAAGACGTTACAACAATGAAAATGTTTGTTCTGATTTTCATATTAAATTCTCTGAAAAATATACTCAGAACTGAGTAAAAGGGTGGAGAAAAACAAGAATTAAGGAAGAACCTATGTCGGAAAAGTCTTTGTCACAAGATTTTCAAACTTTTCAAAATGATAAATTAGTACTTGCTTATCAATCAGTTAAGATATCATCATATGTTTCCTTGTTTTTAATCTAGAACAGGCTGTGAAACTTGGTATGGTATTTACATACTTCGACTTCACATTTTCAAATATTTTTAGGGGTACTTGTCATAAAGGGAATATGAAAAATCATAAAAATACTTCTTCAAACATCGTCGTTTATAAACATTTTAAACTGAATAATATTAAACAATATTTAATCAAGAATAATTTCTTTTTTTTTCAATTAACATAAAAGATAAGTCCACCATTAAAAAAAATAGTCAAATGAACTCTATTATTTTTAGCCAATTATTCACCCTATATTTGTAAATATTTTTTAGACGTCTTTGTCACAATGTTTTCAATCTTCAATATGATGAAGAACATAGCCAAATGATTACAAAAAATGATTAAAATATATACCTTTCCCCTCTAACTAATGAAAGATAGGCTATTTACCGATACTCATATTCTTGACCTTTTTGCACTTACACGGGATTTAATAATTAAATGACTGTTTGGGGTTACTTTCAGATTAAGTATTTATCAGAAATTGTACTTTTTCTTTAAAAAAGATCATATTTAATATAAAAATTGTAATCAAACACCACCAAAAATATGAATAGGTAACAAATAATTGTTAAAGGGAACGCACATCATTTCATTATAGATATCTAAAAAAGGAACACACGATCAAACGATCTACAACACGTACATCTTTGAATTAGACACATATCATCAAGATATTACACTATATAACTGGCAACTAAAGATTTTTTACGATTTATGCATTCCTTCAAAATGGTTGCATCCCATCAAACTATTACGAAAGTAGTATGTACATTGTAATTTCATTACACTTGATAGTCTTGAGTTGTCAACTTTAGTCTAGATCTAGTAAATAAAAGATGCCTACATATTTTCTCTTATTCCAGAAATATATTGCAATTAAGCATTATAAACCAAAAAATATATGAATTGAATCAAGATTATGTTGGCATGATTGAATTCTGTGAATTTCATAATGCAGTATTTTCTACCATTTTTATTGCAGCTGTAAAGTACGGGGAAAAGTGGCATTCAATATAATTATGACGTCTTAATGGGTTAGCAAAGGTTTAACACATTTACAAGTTATGATGTCATACGAAGTAGGTTCTACGTTAGAAGAAATGTAATGAATGCTGTGTGCTAAATCAAAAGTTTATGTCTACATGTCTAGTTTTTTGCATTAGAATAACAGTGTATTTTATACTAGCCCATCGCTTTACAGAGCATATTTTTAGGTCTTATACTTACCCCACCCCCTTTCTTATTTAGGAGGAAGTCGATATTGAACAAAAGCAAAAAAAAAAAACCTTTTTTTATTTTTCTATAAGAAGGAATTAAAAATAAGCTAAAAATAATCTACTATTCTACTAATTTTTAACTGTTACTTTGCCACAATACTTTCAAGTATACCTCCACCAACATTTAAAGTATGCTTTGATCATGGCGAAGAAAATCATGATATGATAGTACTTTTGTGAAGGCTTAACTTCATTTCAATATTTTATCTAGAGCCTCTTTCAGAATTATTGAAAGGTATAGAGTTTTATTTATATTCTTGCTTTTCATTTATTATTATTATTTTTTTCTTTGATTTAACGTAATGTTCTTTTTTTTTGGGGGGGGGGGTAAAAATTTCTTCCTCTTTCATTGTCAAATAGGATTTGCCAAACTTAAACAAACTAAAAGTTGAAATGACGGAAAATTTAATTTTTCCTATTAAAGAGTATTTAAACCTGATTTTGCATGGTTTGGTTTCTAAAAACAAGTGGAATATCATTCTTTAAGCAAACATTGTAAGGAGGAATATTAAAAAGAAATTTTATTTGCTTGATAATTAAAGAATCTCTTTTCAAACACAATTTTAGCATTGAAAGACTACGTGAATCTCTTAATTATTTCATACGACTTTTTGTATTTTCCTGGTTACAGAAAATGTAACAATTAGTTTCGCTGTAAAAAAGATATCAAAGAGTGTGTATTTTGTATCACTTTAAAGGGGGTCATTTTTCAATGGGGGTCATTATTATATAGGACTAACATATAAAATAATGACCCCCTAGGACCCTTTTTCTACAAAAAATGATTTTTTTCTACGGGTGGGGGTCATTTTTTGTCGTTGAAAAATGACCCCCCGGTCATTATTCGATGGGGGTCATTATTCGTCTTTACACCGGTCTGAACAGCTCGCATTGCAATTCACCGAAATATACCTTATTTGGAATTAATTTTGAAATTCTGAAAGCTAGAACTCTAATGATTTTTTTTCAAAATAAAATACTTTTTGTAAGTTAAATACAAACAATTATAGCATGGGCTGTGGGGCAAATTTGGATAAAAAAGAAACTTCAACTTGACAAATCTATAAAGAAATGAAAGGCATTCATGTCATTTAGAGTTATCTTTCTTATCAGAGTTTCAACGAACCTAAACGTAGCTACGGATAGCGATCACGTGACATTCTAAATTAAGAATTTTTTCGGTTAGCTTATTCCGAAAATACTCATAGTTCAATATGGTGGACACCGTGTTCCGAGAAAAGTACACGGGAAACGTTATAGGAAGGCTCTGCGGTAAAGGTAGATCAAGTTAATTAGAGCGAATGAAAGAATAATAACATTTTAAGAAACAGGACAACAATAAAGCTTTTTTACAAAATAAAATATCCGTACATCGCAAACGACTTGCACCCCTATTCCAAAGCAGACGACGCAGCTGGTGTGAATCATAAAATGACATTAAATCGAACGAAGGACGAAGATTTGCTGAAATGAGGAACTTGACAAACCAGTTTATATGCTGACAGTCACAGTGATAACGGCAATCGTTTCTATCTTTTCCAACTTTGAAAGCGATGGTGACCCGGTACTTTATTGTATCAATACATTTATAGGCCTAAATGTGACTGAGAGTGCTGTACTATTTATGGGTTTAACAACACTTTCCAGGGGAAAGCCCGGCCCTAAAAGGAATACGATAGAGAGGCCAAAAGTAGCTCTTGGTAAGTCATATAAATATAAATATGAAATAACAATTCATTTCAAACTTCTTTCATAATAATAGGTCATTGTAATTCAGCATGACGAATAAACATCACTTTAGTAAATTCAGAGAATGTAAAGAACTGTCATTTGAGGGGGGGGGGGTGGGGTTGGGGTTGGCAAAAATTTTTGGATGTCA
>NW_026921788.1:0-10174 GCF_032062105.1 Saccostrea cuccullata | reverse complement strand
GGGAATAATGATATATTGTAACATTATCCAAACAGTATGGTTCCTAAACAGGCATCCTTCGCCTTCGTTGAGAACATAACTTCCCTGATCGCTGAGTATAAACGTTGTAGTCGCCCAGTGTGTGATATTCAATGTGAATAAAACCACGTGAGCAGATGTAGATACACGTGACTGTTTTAAAACCTGTTGGGCAGACCTCTTTGATATCATAATATACAGCGTCTGGTAGAAATAGAACGTTAATGAAACTAGGCCTTTAATCAACAGTAGGTTATTTTTGTTGCAGTATGTAGCCGAAAAAATACCAAATGTGTGCATGGCAATCTTCCCCAATAAACAACAAAGAAGATTAGTATCACTAAAATCGAGCCTCCATAAGTGTATTTCCTTGATTCTTTCCCCGACATGTGAGAAGGCTATCAAAATAAGTACAAGCATGATTGTCTTTTGCAGAATTACGCTTATTTGCCACACCTCGCGGATAAAAGACATGTTGTCAAGGTAAACAAAGCGGATAAGTAAAGCCAAAACCAAGAAAGGGATGTGCAGAATAATTCCCAGAACCACGGAAACTATGCCTGTTTTCCTGTGATCGGTCCTTGTCATTCCGATGTCTCTATTGAATGATTCACTGCCCATGTTTGAGGAAAAATGTTCTTCTGAGGATGGCCATGTTTGCATTATAAATAATGTCGCTAGTAAAAGGAAATCTAAAGAAATTTGGAATAGATAAGGTTTAATCTTGGAAGAAAAATGGTATATATTTGAATTAAAAAAGCAGAAAGCGAAACTTGCATTGTTGATATTGCTGTCTGCGACAGAAATGTTCATGACTGGTTTATGAAAAATTTCAGCTATCCCAACGGTCGCAAAGTTTATCCAAATGCTTGCATTGGCCAATAGGATAATCCCTAGAGGATAATAAATCCAGGAGGAGTGAAGAAATGAGGAGTCTCTCATGTAGGTGATGAGACCTATTTGTGAAAACAAAAAGACGATCATAACGGAAGACGACACCAAGCTTGCGGATTCTGTTGGTAGGTTTGTCGTTATAATGCATTCGATATTAGTTGCAATAGCTAAAGACGTCCTTATCAGCAATCCTAAACCAAATGTCCATAGAAAACGAATCTGTAGCTTAGAGGAAGCGTCAGTTCTGACTCGAGGTGAAGTCATTCGAGATGGAAATTTACGAATGTGAAAAAATATCAAGAATATGCTTAGTGTTGCAGTAGTCACTAGCGTTACTATAAGTCCCCAGATGACTTTCATTGAGGCTTCGTTGAACCTGTGTAGTCCACTAAATGTCCCCACCACCACGATAATGGCTGACACGAGGCAAGAAAATAAAACCACAGCCGAAGTCCTGCCATTCGCTCTGCTCCCAGACGGCTCATTTCGATGTCCGATGGAAAAAGGAATGACAAATACAAGTTTTAAAATTTTCATCCCATTTGACATTCTTAAGATTTGGCACGTATTTCACACACTACACAAGGATTTACAAACTATCACATTTTCAAATGCTTTAACATTTGATAAAATAAACAAGTTACTTTGATAACAGTTGATATTTTATCACTTACAGACGCAATGTTATGTAAGCGAACGTGGGAGTGGATAGTATTTTATAAAATATATCCTGGTAATAAGGAAATAATTATTTGCTTTACCGTGGGATTGATTAAATGTAAATAAATTTAGATAAAAATATACATACTGAAAAGTAAAAAAAAGACAACTTCCCGATGAACACTTGAGTAACGCATTAGTATCTCTACATCATCACTCAACGCATGCAAAATATTAATGGGTAAAATAAACTGCAGTGAAATATTTTTTTGTAGCCTTTTATAGCTGTTTTGCACTGTTAAATAAAGTGAATGAGTATTACTACTTGTATTTTACTGAACTAATAAGTCATTTACTGCCAAAAATTCAAATAATTCTCAAACATACTTGACAAAGTTAAATTCATTGTAAGTTTTAATACGATATGAATTTAAAACGGTTCAATTACCAAAAAAAAAACGGTATAATTTCTTGAACAAATTGTGACTGCGAATTTAAAACTGGGCAAAATTGTTTGCAAGTGTGATATGGCGTAAAAAAAAATAAAAGTAAAACTATGCATACACTTCTTGTTCTCTTTGAAAATAAAATTCCCCGTCCCCTTAATTTTATAGGTAGTATATTAAAATCGCAATTATTCAAAAAGACATCATCGGCTCCGTTTTATGTACAAAATATTAGGGGATAATTTTATCATTTCTACCATGAAGATTCAATGTAAAAACAACGTGAATATTATATGTATCTACTTATTCTTGTTTTTTTTTCAGAAAATATACATTAAAATCATACAATTGAGGTACTATACAATAACACGATACTTTAGTAGGAAAAGTGCATACGTACCATTATACATATATTTCCCTCCGTTTCTCCCAGGGGGATCAACCATTACGTCAACAGGCTTTGATTTAGGCCTGGGCATTGACTTCAGAACCATTCACCGGAATGAAACTGAGCACCTTTGTAAGTGTTATTTTAAAGGATAGAGAAGACGAAGAAGGGTTTACAATACAGTCTCAAAAGTTCAATTCTCATTGTTAGGACATAGATGACAGATAATCTATATTATCTGTAATATACTGCTACTGACCAAAATATTTCCGAGTATTCATTCCGAGGTCTCTGGTTTTATCCTAAATCTATAACTACAACCGAGAGTAAATGTATCTTATAAGATTCTTACTTTGTATCGAGGTAATTTTTTAGGAATAAATGAGTGGTTTACAACAAAGTGGTTCAACCAGAGACTTCTGAAACAATCTGACAAGAAAAAAGTCTCTGGAAACAAACAATGTCATTTTAAAGTAGGTTAATGATTGATATATTAACAAAATACTTTACAGTGTACATGTATATATGTCTTTTGTTCTCTAATTTCACCTAATTCCAACTTAGTCAACACAGACTTATCTGTGTTTTACATGTATTTTTTTCAATGAAGGATATGGAGATGACGAACAGTGTTCAATATCAAAGTCACTAAAACGATACAAAATAGGATCAAAAAAGGCCCTCCAAAACATCAGAAGTGGGATCAAGTGCCATGGGGGGGGACCCCCCCCTAACCGGAAACCCTCCCGTGTGCTCATGATGGGGGAATAACAGAAAAAATCCATCGTCAATTCAGTGTATAAATAATGGACTAACAATTAGTATAAAAAACGTCAGTCAGCATTTGACTCAATTGATGATAAATTGTATTTGCTGACAAGGCCGTATACCATAAAACTTGAAATCACCGTGCATAACCCCACATATGGGGGCGGGAATGGTGCCACCCCCGGGGGGGAAGAATTCGAAGCGGAATTTGCAATGTTCGTTGACCTGATTAGCTTTCCTACAGTGATTGAGATGAAAATAATCCTAAATTTACTTACGGCGGAACACAGTGATATCCCAGCTTACTGTTACTCGTTTCCCAGCTCGGGGCTGTCCTAGAAATACATGAACACTTCTCAATATCTGGCAAAGATGGGGAACGCAAATTTAACCGTTTCTTTGTGAAAAGGGGGGGCCTTTATTCACTCAGCTTCATTTGACTTATGGAGGGACTTCTAGATATGATTTTGCTCCAGACACTTAAGTTTGGAAATTCCACCTCAAATAAAGGGGGCAGATTAATATAAGTGTGTGGCACTGGGGGTGAAGAATTTAGTGGAGGCTGGGGGAAGGAATAAATCTCTAACTAATGGAAAGGAGTGTTTCTATAAAAAATTTTATTGATTATACAAGCATTGAATTGCTACAATAAATTTTTTAACTCTCTATAATTTCATAAACCTTTTCCCGGAAAGTGGCTTTAGCGCATATTTAAACTGTTTACTAGACATCTATTTGTATATGAGTATTTTGATATAATTTAATTTTAGTTGTAACACGTGATTTGATTGGATAAAAATTTAACTTAAATTGTATCACATAACTTGGCTACGTCACAATGAGCTACGACAAAACGTTTATACTCCGCTTGACGTTAATTTTAAAATTTGCTCAGTTTGAAGCCATTTTTGGAGGAAAAAAATTGTCTCTTTGTTTACACTGAAATTATAAGAAATGAAGCTTAATGTAACCCATGTTATACGATACATGTATATACATAAATTGGTCCAAGTTTTATCGTATATAATAGGTTAAGATAAGATTCATTCCTTAAATAAATTGAGGCATACATATCTTTTTTTTACAGTAAAGAGACACTTGAGCAATAGTTAAGATCATTTACATATATACTACTTGTTAGTCCGTTATTCATACACAGAATTGACGAGGGATTTTCCAGATCATGACAAGGGGCACACGGCGGGTGTGACCGGTCGGCAGGGGATGCTCACTCCTCCATGGTACCTGATCTCACCTCTGATGTTTAGCAGGTCCGTGTTTGCTCTGCTCCTGGTTTGGATTATTTTATGAACTTTTGATCTTTAATACTGTTCATTATCTCCATATGTTCCATGTATATAGAATTGATTTAGAATTATATATACGCGTGTTCATGCAGTGAAGTTAATTAAATATACTGACTATTGAAAGGAGAGGAGCTAACAAGGCGTTCAGAATACCCATAGCTTCAGATATATAAAAATCATATTCAATTTGTGAAAAGAATTTGGAGTAGTTTTTTCATTATTGAAATAAAGGTAAACAAAACCTTTCTGAGAAAAATTTTATCAAAAAAAAAAAATTATTCCAGACCTGTTATTGAAAAAGGTTTTTGGGGTTAAACCCCCTAGAATAAAAACATTGAGTATCACCACAGACACTTGGGGGCTGGCCCCTCTTTCCATTTTTTTTTTTTAAATTTGGGATTGACACACTTTTGAATTTTTTTTCATATATTACATATATATACTACGCATTACTTGATACATGTATTATAATGTAACCCTTTTGTTTCTATAACCTTTTCAAATACTAGTAAATCGTTTCAGACTGATACAGTCGAAAAGTTATTACTGCACATCTCCTGATAAAAAGTGGAGTAGTCTGGTCCTGATTTTTTAAAAGAAGGCTAGAAATAACTTCTAACGGCAAATAATTTTTAGGTAGTATAGTTTTTTTAACCTATTTCGAGTATGCTGAATCCGAAAAAATATGCTGACCTTCATGAAAATGGCGTAAAAGAGTTCAAAATGGCGATTCAAAATGGCGGACATCTAATTTTTCTAATTTTCTCTTAATGTCGTTCAAAATGGAGAATTAATGAGTGAATATCTAACTGAGTGTAATAAATCTATAAAAATTATAATAGGATGCTAACATTATTAGTTAAACTCAGGAAATTTAGTCGTTTCTACACTCAATTCGAATTTTCTCTGATTTTTTTGTCTATTGTTTTTATATTCTTCTTTGTTCAAAATTTTAAATTTGCAAATATCCATACACTGCAGATTTGTATTTTTCCCTCTACATCTCACTATTCTAAAATTGAATGATAGTGCAGCTGTAAGTTAAAAGTCAAAATGGCGATTCAAAATGGCGGATATTCATCTTTTTTTTAAATTATTTAATTCTTAATGAAATTTACATAGGAGAAAGGATTTGTGAATATTTTACTGAGCGTAGTACAATTATATGAAATGACAATAGAACACTAATTTGATCACTTTAAATCGGAAAATTTAGTCGTTAAATTTAAAATGTGTTATTTAGTCAAAATGGCAATTCAAATGACATCTTATACACTCGAAATTCGAAAAATACCCAAGCTGTTTAATTTCTACATTTTGTAGAAAATAAATTACAGTTTTTTGTTTTTTTTAATTCATGAAATAATGTTCAAATATGCAATGAAAGTTGAAGGATATTTTTGTTAATGACTTAGGATTTTTATAACACGGTTTAAGTTTAATTACTTCTATTGTTAAGATAAATCTTTGACGACAATTCCGAAGACATTTTCCCTTTTTACCCGTCTCACCATGCTTCTTATATAAAAAGTTAATAATATCATACAATAATTTCTTTTTTGAGGACAATATGAAAATTAAGCTCCCCAAGAGCAGTATCCCCCAGCTTTAAGGCGAGTGAACATTCAGTTGTTGGAAATTCTTGATCTATTTTTAGTCCAGTGTAGACAGAAATAAATGTTTATATTCATGTGGAAAATTTTGTGTTCAATCCCCCGTCGATTCTTGATACAACCTTACACTATCCTAACAAAAAAGTGTATCAAGTTGCCTTGTAAAATTCTTAAAGTGTTCAAGAAAATTTTGTTGTCAAGAGAAGTGTAAACTAGATCAAATCAGGAATGGCTTAGGCCTATTAGTACGAAAGCTTGTAAGTATAGGAATCCAGGGAAATTCAGCCTTTAAATTTCATAATTTTAATTTTCTCACCAAAATATGCCCCAATGTGATTCGATGATCAAGTTTGAGAATTTTCTTGCTAATAGAATGACCTTTCTACCCAAAAAACAACAAATCTAACGAGGCAAAAATAAAGAGCTACATGTCTTGAATATCAGAGATATTTTTGACCCTCCCTTGAAAAACGGGGGGTATGAGTAATGGGCCCTCCGTCCCTCCGTCTGTTACGCTTTGGGGTACCCATCTCATCCCAACTCCTCTCATACCACTGAATGAAATTTGAAACTTTCACAGAATCTTTATTACATATTGCCATTGTGACCTCCTATTTTATTTTTTGATCCGACACATATTTTGGGTTTCCCTAGCAAAACATGGACACTGTCATTATATTCATATGGGAACCGGGGTATATTTAGAGAGCTAATTGCTCACAGTACCCTAGTTCATTTTGCATATAGTTTTGGAAAACAAAATGGACTTTCACATTTGAACATAAATGTGTTGTTCCTTGTGTGTTGGTTGATTGATTGTATTTGTTTAACGCCGAGTCGGCAATTTTTCAGCCATGTTTCTGCGGACTTTCAGTTTAAATAATGGGTTTTGAAGGATTTTGGTTTCTCTGGTGGCCCCCAGTGAGCTTACCCTTTTTTGAACTCCAGAGAAACGATCTTTTACATGCTAATGGGGTTGTCATCCTTGACACGGGGCACCATTTTACTTGAGTGTTGAAAATACCAAAATTCCGAAGACAGACTGAAACATATAGCAAATAAAGCTGGAATGAAGATGTTGGGGGTAATACTAGGATCTTATAAGTGCTAAAAAGCTAGAACAAAGTGTTTGATGAAATTGGACAAGAACTTCAGATATATTTGATGGTGTGCTGAGGGATGTTGAGGTAGAAGTGCGAGTTGATAATGACAGGATTGGGAGGATTTTAGGTGGGCGGGGGCTCAGAGGCTTTGGAACACGTACGGTCAAATACGAAGGGGGGAAAATTTTGGGAAAATCTTAAGTCATTTTGTTTTAACTATTTCCAAAAAAAAAAGGGAAACTTTTTAAGTATTTTTTGCTCACATTTAATGGACTAATCAATATACCATATATATAAAAAAAAAAAATGTAATGTATTTTGTGCAAAACGAACCAGAATTAAGCAGTTTCTAGAAATTCGAGTGTATCAGAGTATTTTGAATGCCATTTTCCTATATAACACATTTCAAATTTAAACGACAAATTTTTGATTTAAAGTGATCAAATTAGTGTTCTGTTGGCATTTTACATAGTTGATACGCTCAGTAAAATATTCACAAATCCTTTCTCCTATGTGAACGACATTAAGAAATAATTTTAAGAAAAAAGATGAATATCCGCCACTTTGAATCGCCATGACTTTTAACTTACAGCTGCGCCATTATTCAGTTGTAGAATAGTGAGATGCAGAGGAAAAATACAAATCTGCAGTGTATGGATATTTGCAAAAGTAAAATCCTGAACAAAGCGGAATATAGAACAATAGACCAAATAAATCAGAGAAAATTCGAATTAAGTGTAGAAACGACTAAATTTTCTGAGTTAAACTAATAATGTTAGCATTCTATTGTCATTTTTATACTTGTATTACACTCAGTGAAATATTCACACATTATTTCTCCTTTTTGAACGATATTAAGAGAAAATTAGAAAAATTGGATGTCCGCCATTTTGAATCGCCATTTTCATGAAGGCCAGCATATTTTTTCGGATTTAGCATACTCGAAATAGGTTAAAAGACTATGCTGGACCAAATAATAATTATTTGCCGTTAGAAGTATTTTTTTCTATAAATCGGACCAGACTAGAGTAGACTCTTATCTAAATGGACTTAAGTATTTATCCGAAAAAAAATCGAATGTTGTGTCATAGAAATGTATTCTAAAGGATAGTGGGTCTTTGCCCCTTTTTTTTTTGTTACCCAAAAATGTATATTTTACGTAAACTTCCTGTTACAAAATGGAAAAAGGACCACTGCAATCGAAAAATTGTGTTAAAGTATGAGAAAATGAACCCTTTTGGTCTCTTAAGTCTACAAGCATGTATGCTATTTTATTGGCAAATAATTTCAATCTTTGTAAGATTTTTGCAAATTGTGGAGATTCTTCAAAAGAAATTAATGATAGATGAAAGGAACTTTTGTTATGACTGAATTGTATTATTTCACCTTCATATTTGTCGCACCATAGGATTAGCTTGCCATATTCGACTATTTTCCGTAGTAGTACAAATGACAATGTTCAGTTTAACATAGATCTGTTGTTTAGGAAATTGGATAAATATTATCAAGTGTAATTAGAATTAAGTTTCTCAGTTTTTTTTCAAATGTATTTTTTCATGTAGAAGTTGAAAGTACGCGCGGTTTCCCTGTGAAATCTGTGGAAAGACTTACTCAACAAAATCAAAGTTAAACAATCATAAAATGTGTCATTAATCATCTTCTTGATCATTGTGGTAAAATCTTTGCTACAACAGGCACGTAGCAACCGTGGGGCCCGCGCACCCCCCCCCCCCCCCACTTTTTTTCACAACAGTACCTTTACTATTGAAAATGTCCATTGAAAGGTTGGTTGGACCCCACACTTCTTACTACAGTATAGTGATATCAAGGAAATGTAGTATTGTATCACTATGCCAAACAAAAATTGGCCACTACCCCCCCCCCCCCGCCCCCGAAATAGGATTTTCGAAATTTTTTTAACACCCCCCCCCCCCTTTTTTTTTCTTGTCAACTATTACAGGTAAGTAAAATTTTTTCTTGCCCCCCCTTTCAAAAACGATGCTACGTGCCTGTACAAAGCAGTGTCGAATCATTTAAAAAAGACAGTTCCAATTTAAATCTATATACCAGGATCTAAACAATTAAAACAGAGCAGATTTTAAGAATTACGATTGATATACAAATGACTAAAAATTATTCCTTCCCCCCAGTCTCCACTAAATTCTTCACCCCCGAGTGCCACACACTTATATTGAAGTCTGTCCCCTTTATTTGAGGTGGAATTCTCCGAAACATTAGGGTGTCTGGAGCAAAATCATATCTAGAAGCCCCTCACATAAATCAAATGAAGCTGAGTGATATATAAGGCACCAACTTTCACAAAGAAACGGTCAAATTTGCGTTCCCGCATGCTCTTGCCAGATATTGCAGAAGTGTTCATGTATTTCTAGGACGAGTCCCGAGCTGGGAAACGAGTAACAGTAAGCTAGGATATCACTGTGTTCCGCCATAAGTGAATTTAGGATTATTTTCATCTCAATCACTGTAGGAAAGCTAATCAGGTCAACGAACATTGCAAATTCCACTTCGAATTCCGCACCCTCGAGTGGCACCATTCCGCGCCCCCATATGTGGGGTTATGCACGGTGTGAAATGATGACTTTAAACGAGACTGCTGATATTCTTGTTTTATCAACTTGTTTATGAATAATTTACCTCGTTTTAGAAATTGTTCATACGTAGAGCATGCTCTTGCGTATCGAATCAACTGAGATATATAAACTCCATATGCAGGTGATGAAGGTATATTATATATTTAAGGTTCATAAACCCTCTGCTCACTCATATAAAATGTTGCTTGAACCTTGATTTCCCAAGAGAAATGTAATTTATAAGCACAATACTGACAATTTTAGCATAGCTTCTGGGGCAAAATTTGACAAAAAAGGCACCTCAACTTGGCAAACGTATAAAGGAATAATAGACATTTATGTCATTAAGAGTTATCTCTCTTATTAAAGTATCAATGACCCTTAAA
>NW_026921787.1:0-10079 GCF_032062105.1 Saccostrea cuccullata | reverse complement strand
TCCTTGATCCATTACCCTGAACACTGTACAGGTTACATATAACCATTAACCACAAAAAATTGAAACTTACACAGAGTTAATCATCCCTGTAAATTAAACGATACCAGTAGAAAGCGACGATTGTGCTCCAATGGTCCCAAATTAAGTTCTGCTCCACTTACTTTTATTTCGGATGCGAGACATCAGGTATAGACACAGGACCAACACGTTCAGGCTAACAAGATGCAGGCCGTCTGTCCAGTCGCTCTGTGCTCTCTATTAATAATTGTGAGTTGGACATCAGCTGGGCATAGTGGACACGTGAAAGACACAAATCGAGAAATTTTGGAAAATTTGTTGCGTGCTTTGAATCAAGATCTTGGACAACAACAAAAGGTAAGTGATTGTACAGTTATATAAATTTATGAGTTTTTTCTTTGGATTTGAGCAAATAATATTTTTAGCTCACCTGAGCCGAATGCTCAAGTGAGCTTTTCTGATCACATATTGTCAGTAGGCCGTCTAGCTTCCGTCCGTCCGTCTGTTAACTTTTCATATTTTCAACTGCTTCTCAAGAACCACTGGCCAATTTTAACGAAACTTGGTACAAAGCATCCTTGCGTGATAGGGAGTTGAAATTTTTAGAATAAAGGGCCAAGTCCCCTTCCAAGGGGAGATAATCAAGAAAAGACAAAAATAGGGTGGGGTCATTAAAAATTCTTCTCAAGAACAACTGGGCAAGTGGAGCTGAAACTTATGTGGAAGCATTCTGGGGTAGTGTAGATTCTAAATTGTTAAAATGATGACCCCCGGGGGTAGTGTGGGGCCACAATAGGGAATCCAAGTTTTACATAGAAATATATAGGAAAGATCTTGAAAAATCTAAAAATCTTCTTCTCAAGAACCAGTTGACCAGGATGGCTGAAACTTATATGGAAGCATTCTAGGTTATTGTAGCTTCTAAATTGTTAAATCTTGACCCCCAGGGCGGGGTCACAATAGGAATCCAAGTTTTACATAGAAATATGTAGGAGAAATCTTCTTCTCAAGAACCACTGGGCCATAAAAGCTGACATTTATGTAGAAACATCCTTGGGTAGGGTAGATTATAAATTTTTAAAATCATGACCCCCGGGGGTAGGACGGGGTCATAATAGGGAATCCAAGTTTTATACAGAAACATATACATGTACTAGGAAATTTTTTTTCTCAAGAACCAGTGGGCCAGGAAAGCTGAAACTCAGGTGGAAGCATCCTGGGGTAGTGTAGATTCTGAATTATTTAAATCATGACCCCAGAGGAGGGGGGGGGGTAGGGGGCCCCAATAGATATAAGAAGAGGGGACATCTAGTGAAGAACTGCATCACCAACGTTACTCAGGTGAGCGATGTGGCCTATAGGCCTCTTGTTTCCTTTAAGCTGTAAAAAAAAATCTTATCTTAAAAAATAATTTCGTGTTTTCAAATTTTAATGCAATTCTGTATTCATGTTTTCCATCCCGTATAGACTTAACTCTCTATCCTTATATATGTATGTAAATACCCATCAAGTATATAATACTCTGATAATAATTCAAAGCATCTTACAGTATAAAAGGATTAACCAAGAGAAAGTTTCAAAAATGTAATTAACTAGTAAGCTGTAAAGAATTAATGAATTCAAATTCACGGAATCTGAGGCTATAAGGGATGGAATACCTTTAAGTGCTATTTACATGTAGTAAATATTTTTATTATTAAAGTAGTCCGATCCTCAGTTTCTGAAAATGCATTGAATTCTTGAAAATGCTCACAAAATAAATTCTAAAAGTCTTGGGTATTTACCGACGTTAATTCTCTAAATTTTATCATTATTATAATCATATTTTATATCGGGAAAATAAGAAAATCTAATTTTTTTAAGCAAAAGCGATTAAAACCACCTACATTGTACCATGCATTTTCTTACTGAATATTTATCAAAAAATGAATACTGTATATATACTGTAAACGTATTATATTTGACTGTGTATTCTTTTTAGCGCCTCTGGCGGAAAGAAACGTCCGCTAATTCAAGTACAACGCTAAATTTCTTGCACATATACTTATGTATACGAAATGAATAAATGCGCTAAATCAAATCTACGCTAACCTGTTCAAAAATCAATTTCCGCCAAATATCATACACGCCAAATATAATACATTTACAGTATTTTATTTGAATGAAAAAATAAACAAAATGTGTGTGTGAAACACTAATGCAGGCTTGTAATAGTAAAACGTTCTCGAGTTTAGCCAATGTTTATTACTAATAGCACGGTTTCCTCAAACAAAAATTGTCTTTAATAGTGCAACCTTATAACAATATCTCTACTCAGAAAGTGTAAATCGTAGGAAGCATAAATTACATGCAAAAATATTTTCTTAAACAAATAATTACGAGCAATTACAGACTGAGTGAATGTTCTTTGACTGTTAATATGTATATTTTATGATATACGCTATAATCTTTTGTTCAAGGAAATTCTTCAATACATGTATAACAAATTCAGAACATGTTAATGCCCGGTTGGTGTACGAGGTACGCATTTGCACTATATTTGTTTTCACAAACACAAATAAAAGTACTCAATAGAAATGTTATTATAAGACACTAAAAACATGTTTTTTCATCAGATATTTTGTTTAAAGGTCTAATAGAGGTCGACAAACAATTCTTAACAGCAACATCAACATTGAGAAAACAATTCCTAAAAAAACAACATATACTGACAAACATGTAATCAATATTTTTTCGGAGAGCTATGGCAAGCCCTTTTACTATTTATTCGTGAAATTAAAAAAAAAATCTTTCAATAAGAGAGATATCTCTAGATCTTTAGCTTACTAGTATATAGATACAATGCATAGATAATATCTTTTTGTAAGAGAGATATCTCTTTTATTTAGAGAGATATTTTTATAAGCTGGAGAGATATCTCTTTAAGCGAGAGAAATACATGTATCTCTTAAAGATAGAGAGATATCTCTTTAACAAGGTTAAAAGAGATAGTTAAAGAGATATCTCTATAGATTTTCAAAAAGAGAGATCTTTATAAGCTAAAGAGATATCTTTTTTCATGGAAGAGATATCTCTTTTCCAGTGATCCTTAAAAAAGAATAATTAAGAGCCATTCTCTGTAACGACTTGAAATTTTATATAGGAGCTGTGGCACGCATAGTCTCAGAATTTCTCCAAACTCTCTATGATAAAAGTCATTGATACCCTAAACTGAAATCAGGAAAAAATTGGTTGCTATGTTTTATAGTTACCATGGCAACATGTCTTAAAGTTCGAAAAAAGGCATTTTTTAACATGTTTAGAGCCCCATCGTAAACATTTGTGGCAAAGCAAACAATTGGCAATGACTGTTTCCAAAAGTTGAAGGTCAGATATCTGAAATGCATGATAAACAACTATTACATACGTTACTATGGTAACAAAGTATTCAAAAAAAAAAATATTCATTGAATTTTATAAAGTCATACAGGTAAAAATAAAAAAGCAATTATAGGATGAAATGTGACCCAATAATAGAAAAAAGAGCATTGAAACATATAGCATTAACAAAATATGATATTTCATTTTGATTGGCAATGGTTGCCAAGGTTTTTATACCACAGAGAGCCTTCAAAGTTACACTCTGTATGTTTAAATCTGACCCTATCTTTTAAAAAAGCACATTTCCTCATAATTAATGATCAATTTTTAAAGATGTTGGTGTGCTCCTAGTTTTCCCATTTGAAAAAATTCAGATTAGATTCTATAAATAGAGCGTTGCTATGGAAATAAGCAGAAAATATATGCTTAAAAACCTGAAAAATATTTTCTTTCCTTGGATACGTACCCTTTAATGTAGATTCCCAAAACTTTTATGATTGATATTTATTAACAGCTAACCTGACTTTTAATTTTGACCATCGTCCAATCTCTAAGTGGATGCAAGAAGTTGGCACACAGGGTTTAATGTTGATATAAAGTTCACAAAATTGAACATTTTCCCTTCTTGGTAACCATAGCAACAGTGTTGTTTTCTTCATCGAATTTTATTAATATATGATATTCAACTTCAGTTCTAACACATAAGTACTATTCAAGCTGAGTCCTTTAATTTGTTTCTTGATTAAATGGCAATTTAATTCTTAATGCAGCGAAAAATAATTCACTCTTAAGCACTGGTACTTTGTTTCCATGGTAACACTGCAAAGTAGCAATTATACCCAATTTTTCTTATGGTTTTGGTGTTGCAAGGTCCTAATGATGCATGTTTTCCAGTCTTGAATTTTCATGTTTTTCCTCAAGACAGTAGCATTAACCGAATCTTAGTCACTGGTTTTGCATGGTTACACTGTGTTACCATGGCAACCATAAAAGTTATTTATAGAATAATATTGCTTATACTTATATACTTAAGGTCAAACATTTTCATAGTTTTTCTTAAGTCGTTGATTGAGTTTGAGCATGTAACACCTACCATTAGTGAATACGGGGTGTTTTTCAGCATATTTCAGCATTTTAGATGTATTCCAAATGTAACCTTGGTTACCACTAACTTAGACATATATTCTAAACAGTTTCTTTACAGTATAAGTGACATCAAGGTGTCTTATTTTTGTGAGAATGGTTTGTTTGCTTTTTTTAGTTTTTATTAAGCCACAGTCAAGATTTAAAGTGGCTGAAAATCTCGTTTTTTCAAACTTTTCCGGCTGTTGCCATAGCAACCGAGACACATAGCAACGAAATTTTGTTTGACATTTGTTTTTTGTGTCAAGTACTAAGCATGGGTGAAGTTTCATCAAAATCGGTGACCATGCGTGGCAACGAAGTTTAAGTGGTTACAGAGAATGGCTATTAATTCTCCACTTTTTAAAGCGAAACAGGAGGTAAAGTCTCTGGAATAATTTCAACGTTATAAGAAAAAAAAGACTGAGCAAGCAATTACCCAGAATAATATATGTACTGTTTAGAGAAAAATGCCATAAATCCCTTACTTGAAACAACAAATAATGGCAACTTCGTTGATAAAAATGCTACAAGTTTAACTGAAAATCAGGAAAACGAAAGTAAGCATATAAAATACAATCTTAAATGCAATGGATCGAATTTTCTCAGCTTATGTAATAATCAACTACATGTATTTCTAATTTGAAATCTAGACAAAACTGAATTGTTTATGATGTTTAGTAAAGGTACATGTATAATGTAGAATATCATGAATACTAGTATGTCGAATTTAAAAATACTTCAGTGAAATTCCGTCAGTAAAAAGCTTACTTCCGGTAAAGGGAGCAGTCATTTTAAATGGAATTTAAATAAAAATAATGAAGAGAGATATCTCTTTGCAATAAAGAGATATCTCTTTCTGCTTGAGAGATATTTCTTTTAGACACTTTTGAAAGATATCTCTTGCACTTTAAGAGATATCTCTTAAGATGAACTAAGAGAGATATCTCTTTTACTTTAAGAGATATCTCTTTAACTTGGAAAGATATCTCCAAAATTAAGAGAGATATATCTCTAGGTGAAAGAGATATCTCTTAAAAGTTTAGAGATATCTCTTTTCACGAAAGAGATATCTTTGCAAGTGAAAGAGATATCTCTCTAATAAAAAGAGACATCTCTCTAAATATATCTTTCTCAAAGAGATATCTCTTTAAAATTGAGGGATATCTCTATAAGTTGGGAGATATCTCTATTTTTCAAGAGATATCTCTCTTAAATGAAAGATATCCTTGTAAGTTTAAGATAGATTTTATTTTCCGAATAAATTGCCATAGAGAGCTACAGTTCTACAGCAACCGGATGACATGAAAAAATTATCTAAAATTAATTAATTACCAAGGGAAAACCCATCACAATACTGAACAGCATGCATATGCGCACCCCAACAACGCGATATACGGTCCAAGACTAATAATTGATGCATTCATTTTCACGAGATATAATTTTTGTTTCTTTTCCGTGCCAGAACCTCTTGTGGCAAGGGACCTTGGTTTACACAGTCTCATCAGAGGGACTGGTCTCCACATCCCTCAGAGAGGGTGCAAATCTAGGGTTTGTAACCACAGGCACTTGTTTACGGGGCACCCCTACTTACGTTTTTTTTTTACCACTTGTGATAAAAATAAGTAGGGATGCCCCGTATACGAAACAAGTGGTAAAAAAAATAAGTAAGGGTGATCCGTATACGAAACAAGTGCCTGTGTAAAAATAAGTTTTTAATTATGTCTTAAACCGCAACATAAAACGAACTAAGTGAGGTCTTAGCTAAGTCAAAATTATGATCACAATATTTCTTATGAATCACGTTCTTTTTTCATTTTTTTTGTAAAAACTTGTATTGACGAAAATATTCAGTTATGCCTTTAACGATATACAGAATCCACGTGCTTTCGTAAATTTTAGTTAGGTTACTTAAGATCAATTTCATTCTAAAATTTTAAAATTTTTATTATACTAAAATTATTTTTTAATATTTGAAAACAAATATTGAACGGTCACAAAGAGCTATGAGTACTATTGGTTCAATGTAAATTAATGACAATATTGTTTATCCCTTGAGAGATGTTTTCAGTTCATCTTTTGTTGTTTATTTTTGTTTTGACATATGTTCACTTGCTTTGTCATTCGCGCAGACATGGCACAGTACTTGAAATTGAAAATTTAATTTCAAAAAGTTTATAAAATACAATACAATTGAGACATTTTGAATCCCTTATCCTCCGATTTACGAATTACTTAATGCCTTATCAACACACTCACTCTCTCTCTCTCTCTCTCTCTCTCTCTCTCCCTCTCTCTCTGACGGTATTGAATCTCTTGTCTGCATCTGCGCTTGTAATCTGGTAATTGCGTTCTACATTGAATCTAATTTACAGACACTCCTTATTCGCTTTCTGGCCACACTCCTCTATTTTATATTATTTTTTCATAATGACATTCGCATCTATGATTATTATGGACAATATTTACTTATAATGATTAGTGTTGATAATATACAATCATCTAGATCCCACCAGTAAATGTATTTCAAATGTATGCAAAAACAAAATTTTGCATTTAAATGTTTGCCGTATCAAGGAGGAATTGTAACCAGTGATCCATTCACCACCCTCTCCCCCCTTCCAGGAAAAAAAGAGTAAAATTCTTTAACCAGCATTACAAGAGGCCCATGGGCCACATCGCTCACCTGAGAAGCTTTGACCATTCTGTTCTTTACCAGATTTCCCCCTTGTTATACATAATGCATCCCCACCCTACCCCACTGATCATAATTTAGACATTTTGAAATCTACACTACCCCATGATCCTTCCATGGGCACATATGTTTCAGCTTTTTTGGCCCGTTGGTTCCTGAGAAGAAGATTTTCAAAGATTTTTCCTATATATTTCTCTGTAAAAATTTGATTCCCTATAATGGCCCCGCCCTTCCCCCGGGGGTCATGATTCCTACAATTTAGAATCTACACTACCCCACAATGCTTCCACATAAGCTTCACTTTTTCTGACCCAGTTGTTCTTGAGAAGAAGATTTTCAAAGATTTTTCCTATATATTTCTATATAAAACTTTGATTCCCCATTGTGGCCCTGCCCTTCCCCCGGGGGTCATTATTTGAACAATTAGAATCTACATTATACCAGGATGCTTCCACATAAGTTTCAGCTTTTCTGGCCCAGTGGTTCTTGAGAAGAAGATTTTCAAAGATTTTTCCTATATATTTCTATATAAAACTTTGATACCCAATTGTGGCCCTGCCCTTCCCCCGGGGGTCATGATTTGAACAATTTAAAATCTACACTACACCAAAATGCTTCCACATAAGTTTCAGCTTTTCTGGCCCACTGGTTCTTGAGAAGAAGATTTTCAAAGATTTTTCCTATATATTTCTATATAAAACTTTGATTCCCCATTGTGGCCCCGCCCTTCCCCCGGGGGTCATTATTTGAACAATTTAAAATCTACACTATACCAGGATGCTTCCACATAAGTTTCAGCTTTTCTGGCCAAGTGGTTCTTGAAAAGAAGATTTCAAAGATTTTTCCTATATATTTCAATATAAAACTTTGATTCCCCATTGTGGCCCCACCCTTCCCCCGGGGGTCATGATTTGAACAATTTAGAATCTACACTATACCAGGATGCTTCCACATAAGTTTCAGCTTTTCTGGCCCACTGGTTCTTGAGAAGAAGATTTTCAAAGATTTTTCCTATATATTTCTATATAAAACTTTGATTCCCCATTGTGGCCCCGCCCTTCCCCCGGGGGTCATGATTTGAACAATTTAGAATCTACACTACCCCAGGATGCTTCCACATAAGTTTCAGCTTTACTGGCCCAGTGGTTCTTGAGAAGAAGATTTTTTAATGACCCAACCCTATTTTTGTCTTTTCTTGATTATCTCCCCTTGCGAGGGGATATGTCCATTCATTTTAACAATTTAAATTCCCCTTCACCTAAGGATGCTTTGTACCAAGTTTGATCAAAATTGGCCCAGTGGTTCTTGAGAAGAAGTCGAAAATGTGAAAAGTTTACAGACGGACAGACAGACGGACAGACGGACGGACGACGGACAAAATGTGATCAGAAAAGCTCACTTGAGCCTTCGGCTCAGGTGAGCTAAAAAACGAATTATTACTAGTTTTTTCTTTAATTAATGCGTAATATGTAGAGGAATGTTTTAACATCAAGATTCAACTCTTAGTTGTTCTAAATATGGGTTATATGATAGTTAGAGTAATGATATGTTATACCTATAGTTAAGATACAATGCAAGGAATATAGAAGATGACGTCAATAAGTTTTGCTAAGATTGCCAAATCTTAATACGCTTCTAGTTAAGGTCTTAAGTCTAAGACTGTACTTAAGTTCTTCTTAAGTATGGTTTTAGACTTAAGTACCGTGTATGTTACGACCCCCTGATCCGTAAGGATACAGTGTAGCGTACTCGAGTTTCACTAAATGTACTGTTAATTTTCTAAAAGTTCAATGCAAAATTTTTTCTTCGAAGGCATGAGTTAAAGCAGATGGAGAGGGGTATACTATGTGGAGTAGAAAAAAAATTACGTACTCTAAATTCCTAAATATAGACGAGGAATTAATTATGGCGTAATTTTGCTATAATCACCCTTCGCGAAATAAAATTACACGCTTTTATTTTTATGGTGCCAAATTCTCTTGATCAACCGTCCGCTCGCGAATTATTGTTCTCGTGATTTGACGCTACAGAGCCATTTAGAGATAATAAGTACTCGCAAAAATAAGGAATCGACTGTATGGTAATCATACTGTAGATTTCTATTTTTTGCGAGTACTATTTATCGCGAACTGGCTCTTAAACGTCAAATCGCGAGAATTATAATTGGCGAATGGACCGTTGATCAAGATTTTACATAGATTTTAGCATCATAAAAATAAAAGCGAGTTACATTTTTTCGCGAGTGATGCTACTCGCAAAATTAGTGGAAATTAATTCCTCGTGTATGATTAGGAATCACTCTACAGTAAACATTTTCTCTCTCTCTCTATCTCTCTCTCTCTCTCTCTTTATCATAAATGAACTTAAGTTTTTTTTTTAAATTAAGATCAATAATAAAGATGGGTCAATAAGAGAAAAACTTGGTGATTTTGTCCGTGACAGAGAAAATGTGAAGAGCGGAATTAACCCTCCTTCAACGGGCGATCTTGGAGTAATTACAATATACGTTATAATATTGTTTATTATGAAATAATTTAATTTTACTTGTAACACTTCATTTGATTGGATAAAAGATTTTATCCATTTTGTATAACATAACTTGCCTACGTCACAATGAGTTACGTCAAAAACCTATTACTCCGCCTAACGTTAAATTTAATCAATGTGAAGCCTTATTCTGGGGGAAAAATATCTCATTGTCTGCACTGAAATTAAATTATGAGGAATGAAGCTTATTTCAACTTATGTTATCCGATATAACTAAACTTGGGGCAGTTTACGCTTTTTTATAAACCGCTTCATTCCTTAAATATCCTTATCTATAATGATGCGGTCTGTAATATCTATTCATTTTTTAATTAATAAAGGTGAAATTGTATATCTT
>NW_026921786.1:0-10024 GCF_032062105.1 Saccostrea cuccullata | reverse complement strand
GAATTACCCGAAATGCCAGCAAAGATCAATAACACAATTTAAACTTAACAATAATTTATTTACAGTAATATATTATAAGTATATGAAACATAAAGTACAAACTTAGCAAGAATCTAAAAATACATACATCAGAGTGTCCGTTGCTGCACACAATATCCCAGTGAAAAATATATCCCAGTTATATCTCAATAGTGCTTATACGACAAAGTATTCACAATTATTGTATATGCATCGAATTGACAGGGTATTTATACAGTATTATAAATCTAGAATATTCTAGAAAATGTTAAAACATGATATTACTGGAACAATCTGGACATACACAAAATTTAAGAATGTTCTAGATAAAATGACCAAACATGTTGACCACCCTGGAATGTTCAAGAAACTTAATGTTACTAATTATATACATAATAAAACAATACACATCTCACAACACCTACACACATTTGTAACAATTTTTAAGCTCTTGAATTTCAAATGTAAAGGAACAAAGGTACATACCTGCAAGATTTTTTCTTGTAAAGCTCTATGTATAGCATAGCATGTCTCAGGAATAATTGCCGAAAGTGTGCAAACCGGTACTCTGTATAAATACTCCAAAGACTTGAAACTATCACCTAGAAAATAAATGTTTAGATTTTATTTCTCTGTGTCTTCTTATTGTTTGTATAAGTAATTTGTATCCATTTAATTTTTACAATAAAATTACCTGATGCAAGGAATCTGAGTGTCAATGATAATCTCTCTGCAGCAGAAATTGAGCTCCTAAAGACCGTGTCTTTACGTTGAATAAGAGGAGAGACCATTTCTAGCAGATAATCAAAGTCTTCTTTGGTCATTCTCAAAAAGTTTTTAAAACCACATGGGTCTTCCAAAGAAAGTTCTCTCATGAGGGAATTGTAAGCTCCAAACTTTTCTCTTCTTTGAATCCAGGGACGGACCCAAATTCTCTTCTTTCTGTTTCTCTTTTCAACTATGGTTTTTACAGCAGCAATTATAATTAAACATGCTGGCAAAATAACTTCTTCAATCTCCATTGTTTTTGATACAGTGGCGGGAAAATCAGAGGAAAACTACTTTATTATGTATTCAGAGGATGCATGTGTCAAGACACATAGTGTAAATAACAAGATGCATGGGGCTAAAAAGATGCATGCATCTTGAAGCATCTGTCAAGATGCATAGTGTAAACCGGCCTTTAAAGCCTGAGAATGGTCAACTGGTCGACGAGCACGGACAAAAAATCCAAGGCGCTCAGGTAATCCCGCTATGAATCTGTACATTATGTTAGGATCTGCTAGTTGTAAACGAGTTCCTAAAGTCAGCACGATTGAGTAAAAGTCCTCAATGCGTTGGGCAGGTTTAAGGGACAGAGAATGAAATTTCTAGATATCTGCACTATATGTCCTCTCCAGGTCATTGTATCGCTGGAGAAAAGCGTTACGTAATGCTTGCCAGTTATACTTGACATTGTCTCCTAGACGTTGATACCACGAGAGGGCTTGTCCGCTTAAATGGAGGTGCAAAGCTGCGAACCTACGGTCGGTTGCATTTAGCTTGATTCCATGTAGAATCAGATAACTGTCCAATTCATCCAGAAATTTATTTGGGTCCTCGTTTGAGTGGCTGGAAAATTTCGTGATGTGGACGGCCTTCGAAGGATTGGCATCCATGCCAAATTTGCAGGTGCTAAGTACATGCAAATCAAAGTAAAAGGAGGGAAATGAAGAAAATGTCACTCAAAACGTAATTCTCTTTATGGTTTTTGATTCTCCACCATGTTCCGGATTTGCGATATGATGATGATTGTGGCCGTTAAAGGACAAAAGAATGTTAATCTTTACATCATGAAAAACCACGCTTCTTCCATTTTATCCGAAACTTTATTATTGACATAAAAGAGAAAACCTTTTCGGTCAAACATTCAATATCCAGGTCTGATAGAAAGAGACTCGTACAGTACACTTCTCATACTGCATGTTGGCATATAATTTTGTAGAATGAGAGGATGATACTTCCCTTATTGTCAGTCTAAAGAAGTTTAACTTTAACAGGCGCGTGGTTGTCATGCCCCCCCCCCCCCCAAAAAAAACAGAAATTATTTTAAACTTCTTAAAAGCAAATAATATGTATAGAAATGGGTCTCTGGAAAAAAATATAATTTCCATTACCAAACGGTAACTTAAGCTGTTCATGTTTTATTATTTAATTTTGTATTCATACGTTTTAAACCCCCCCCCCCCCCCCCGCCTTTCTTCTCACCAAACCAGGGCTTACCTCAATAATGTAAGCAAAATTGAGTCTTCTGTTTCACTCAGTTTTTGTTTTGAACGTAAGCTGTCTCTTTCCTATTCCTTCTCCACGACCGGGATTTGAGGTTTTTCTGTGCAGTCATCTCCATTCAACGCAAAATACGGGTCGAATGAGGAATAGTTAAGCCTATATAAAATATAATTTTAAAAACCAATACAGTAAAAGACTCCACTGCGCATACCAAATGATCACACATAACATATGAGTGAGAGAGAGAGAGCCTACCCTGTGTCTGACATTGGTGAAATTGACCATTCCTCTCCCAGCAACGGCAATCCGTCTCAAAATCACTGAAGGCACCTTTTTGGGGGAAGAGTCACACCTGTAAAATAAAAATCAGATAACAATATTTTGTAGATAACAAATTAATCTGCATTGATTTATACAATCCGTCACGTTATACCCCGCTGAGTATTTTCAAAGACGGAGTAATGTAGCTTACAAACAGTCCCAGCCTCAATTAAACAGCTTTTCAATCTACCCCACACATCTACATGTACTTTATTGAAACAGTAGAATGTATGCTATTACGAATATTTAACCGAAACATAATTAAAATTAGAACTAAATTCTATTTACATTCGTATTTGCATTGATTAAATATGAAAAAAAACTTACATTTTAAGAAATTCTTCTGCCATCTTCTCTTAAATCAAACCAAAGTTGTTTATATACTTCACTCAAGGCTGTGTTTGGAAAGTTTTGATGAGAAGAGAATATCAGCTCATATTTATATGTAATAAGTAAATTCAGAACTCATGTAGAATTCCAAATAAGGAATTTTGTACAAAAAGGTCATTTAATTAAACACATCTTTCGAAAATGGGCATCTAGCTGGCCCATCAGATGAACTTATATCTTACCAAATAAGGAATTTCACACAGAAAAGCCAAGTTCAACGTAATTTGATATAAGCGCCTGGACGTGAATTTTGACCTTTCATATATATCTGTAATCAGTTTAATATTTTGTTAAGTATACAGGAATTAAGTGTAATTGGGTATATGAAAAGGTCATCATCAGATAAAAATTTCAAATTTAGGTCTTTGAATGAATCTGTTTAGAAAGACTGTACTCCGAGCAAATACATATCCAAATATTAAATTAAAATAAAAAAATTGAGATATTTATTCCCTTTTCTATTATATCATTATAACTTCTACTTTTTGGTAATTCCCTATTGCAGAATCACTTTATGTAAATTTACAGGTCAATATTTTTCCCCCTCCCTTCCCTTAAGTTACAAAAGTAAGCAGTGGGGTATATAGACAGGTCAGAAGTGAACTCATGAGGTGATTGGGTCAGCACGTGCGATTTTTCGCCATTTTTGGAGGGAATTTCGATCAAGATGGAAGGAGGTCCAAATTTTTTTTTCCTAATCATGATCTTAGTACTGTCTGAAAACCTACGAGGCTGTAATTATACATTATGTTGGAGTAGGGGAGAGGGGAACATTGCAGATTGTTCACAAACACCCAATGCGTCCAAGTACTGATGACGGAGAAGTTGCGGGGGATCCGTATCTTTAATTGTGAGGTGCAATTAAGATCTATCGGTCAACATGCCGTTTCTGGGCCTAGTATTTGGATAAAAGACAGGCGTGGAAAAACGTGTAATCGTAAGTATATGGAGTTATAACCTTTTATTGTTAAAATTTAAATGATATTGTCCTACATTGCAGTCCGGGTGAGGACCTGCTTATCCCGAGACACAGATCCAACAAAATTTCATGTAGAAATGATTCCTAGTTTTGTTGTCACTACTGGACAAAAAAAGTGCTGAGAATCCCAAATTTTACTGATAAAGTTTGATAATTACTGATACTGTGCTGTTGTTGCTGATAAATACTGATATTTACTGTTATTATTACTGTTGTTGCTGATATTTTTTGTTGTTTCTGATAAATACTGATAATTACTGTTGCCTTTTACTGTTGAGTCTGATAAATACTGATATATACTGTTGAGGTACTGTCGTTGCTGAGAATTGCTGATAATTACTGTTGGGGTACTGTCGATGCTGAGATTTACTGATAATTACTGTGGTCATTGTTTTTAGCCTGGTAATTGGTTTAAAATAGAACAGAGGGCTATAAAAACCTTCAATTATTACTTTCTTTTACTTGAATTATCATGACAAAAATTTCATATTTCTTTAAATGTTCTGCTTGTGACAAAATTACATGACTGTATGTATGTATGCTGATCTCAATTTCTACATTACGTTTGTGAAAATTTTGACAATAATCAAATGAATTATTAATAGAATGAATATATAGAAAAAGAATTAATAAAAAAAAAATTAACTGCAGAAAAAAAATGGAATTTTACTTTTGCATAAGATCTTATTGAAAAATAAACTGTAAATAAAAAAAAAGTATGCTATCTTAAAAAAGATTCATCGCCGCCTTTCCCGACTCCAAGAAAATTATGTAGGGAGATCGATGATCTTTATTTTCAATAATAAGAAAAACATTCTTAATGGATGGAAAAACAATCGGGATAAAAAAAAAGTTTCCCGCAGGTTAGAAAAGTTGGATTTGTTCCGTTTTCACTAGGTCAACTGGTCGAGTTTGGACAACATTTTGTTTTTGAAGGCTTTTTTTCTCGAAAACAATTATATTTATATTGTTAAATGTTCAGTTTTCTGGTCTCTTTTTGTCGAAATATTTGAAAATTTGCTCGAAAATTAGAAATTTTATCCCTTTTAAAAAGTTACTAAGAGGTGAAAACAGGTTTGAATATGTTCAATCAGTGGGCACTGATTTTAATTAATGATTTATCTATTTATTCATTTATTTTAATGTTATGTAGACGTTTGTAGATCGTCCAAGAATTAAATTTCTCCACATGCACATATGTAACGTACACACTGTATGCATGTGCAACCGGCAAATGGGGCGAGCTGATTAAAAATTAGAGGTTAAGAATCCCTAGTGCAAAGGTACATGTGTTTAGTTTGTCTCTTAAAATTAAAATACAAAATCATTTTTTATTTAATCAGTTTTGAAATCTCATTTTTTTTATTTGATTGAGACTTAATTCAATATGTTACTATTAGTATATGATCAAATTGATCGATTTTAATTTTGCATGTTAAAAAGTTGAAAGGAAAACACCTTTAAATTGATTTTCAATTGATCAGAAATCGGTGATCGACCTGTGATTTGGCTGTATTGTGTACATGTCTTCAGCCCCGAGGAAGAACGGGGTACAACTTGTATATTCCATGCAAATTGTAGTGGTCAGCGTAACAATGGGCACTAATTACCTATTGTTCTTCGTCTGCGGCTACCGGTGTTATCATTAAACAAACTACCTACACTGTACATGTACTTGCTACTTTGGAACAATCTTAAAGTTTATGTAAAAAAAAAAAAAATTCCGTAATATTGAATTTGATGACGAATAAAACTGATAGAAAAAATATTTAGAATAGAACACTTTGGTACTATAATAATAAAAAAAAGAAATATACATGTACATCATGTACGTTGTACAGACTTATTTTAATTATTAATTCAATTCTCAAAGATCCGCTATCTTTCTTCAGTATTTACTTTCATTTTTTAGTTTTACGCATATTGTTTCAATCAATCAATCATTTATTTGAATCTATTTACCATTTTGCATTAGTATACATAGACCACAAAAACATATAAAATGTAGGTGATTTTATACATAACAGTAGGTCTAAAAGGCATGCGTGAATAAGAAACTAAACAAAATAAATTTTGTAGGTTGCTATAAATGCGAAGTAAGGGAATTTAGGCCGGGGAGTATATTTTGTTATCAGATAAAAGAATATCCCGGGGGAGGTGGTCACATGTATTTTCAATTCATAATCTCTGCTAACGATGGTTTGGGACCGGTAAATACGTAGAGGAGAAATTGACTTCACTTTATAATAAAAAAAGTGTGCAAAATATACATATAGATATAAAGAGAAAGATTGTTTAGTGAAGCACTTTTTTGAAATAATATTAGCATTAATTGTTCACAATTCAGATGCAGGGAAACTCCACTTCGCTTAATCCGAGGAAAAACCCCTTAAATGTATGGATTTTTAATGTCAGAAACATGACGTTGTGTATTGCACTCATGAATAAATGTTATAATTACTTCAGTTCTGAATTATGTATGGTTCATTGCAATTGATTCTCTAAAATAATTTTATTCATGCATATAAAAAATTCTATAAGTATAATATCATAACTTGCATGACTTTCAAAACACACAACTAAAGAACAGACCTTGCCCTATCGGCTATCACTTAATTGTAAACAGTATTTCACCCCCTCCTTTTTGTGCTACAATCAAGTAAAATCATATAAATAAGCACCAAGTCTGTACTGTTCCTTTATACAAAGGTCTCGGACAAAAATGGAATTTAAAAAAATATATAATCTCTGCACAAAATTCTAATTTTACAAAAACGCAACCCGTAACGATATCCCTTAGGCAGAATGTACTAATAATTGACCCGATTCTAAAACGAAAGTAGAACTTTTTACACGTGGTTGACATTGCATTAATGGAAAAAGTTAATTCAAGTTATGATTTATTTTATTTTGTTTTTTAACTGACTGACCGCATAAAGCATGTTAAAGGAGTGGCGCATAATATAAGAAGCCATATGCCCATAGACTTAAAACTATAAAATGAAAAATGAATAAAGAAAGACGTGTATTTCGATCATTGACTGAAAATCACACTGCATTAGATTTATGTCATGTAGTGTACAATACTTAAGCCTTAACAAATAGTTTAAGAGAGAGAGAGAGAGAGAAAGCTAGAAAGCGACACAATGATATAAAATTCGCAGGGAGGACATCAGAGAACTAGAGCGCGCTGTCTACATAATATATAAAAAAAAATAATTAAAGATGCTTCTATTTAATTATTTAACCCTGTCACATTCTTCTATAAAATAACAAAAAGTACGCTTCAAGACTAGATTTTATGACAAATATTTAATACTGTCTTGTTAAAATGAGAGCTTAATTTAAAAGTAAATGGAAAAGGGGGGGGGGGGTGTTTTCAACTTAATGTGCTCATGCATTTTCAGTTCTCCACACGGTAAAATAAATTGATATTTACAACCATTGACTGTATTGAAGTATTAAAGATACCCACAAAAAGCTTTTGATGACAGTACACATACATGTGAGAAAAAATATGAGATGAGATTTTTTTTAACCTTTATGAATAAAAATTAAACTTTTTAAAAGCGTACTTGGGAAAAAAACCACTGCAAATACAACAGAATAATTTTCGTCAGGTAATGTCATCTACGTGTAAGGAGAAATTTAAAGAAAAAACATAAACATTTATGAAAGCTTATGTTAACATTATGGTCTAAAAATTATTATAATGAAATTAATAGCTGAAAACTGAAAACAAATTAAATTAATCAAACGTGACTTTTTTTATTTAGAATAATTTATTTTGTAATTGACTGTAATGAATTTGTTAAAACACTTTAAAAAAAAAACAAATAATCATTTATCAGGCTATTTTAATCCATTCCCAGGTTAAAAACAATGACCACAGTAATTATCAGTAAATCTCAGCATCGACAGTATCTCAACAGTAATTATCAGTAATTCTCAGCAGCGACAGTACCTCAACAGTATTTATCAGTATTTATCAGACTCCACAGTAAAAGACGACAGTAATTATCAGTATTTATCAGCAACAACTAAAATTATCAGCAACAACAGTAATGATAACAGTAAATATCAGTAATTATCAGCAAGAACAGCACCGTATCAGTAATTATCAAACATTATCAGTAAAATTTGGGATTCTCAGCACTTTTTTCGTCCAGTAGTGTGTGGGGTCGAAGTTTATTATTATTTTAATGGGGGATTTTTTTTAACAATGGTATTAAAGTTAAGCCCATTCAAGGTGATAACTCTGGATCCTAGCGCTAAAGCGCTTGGACAAACGTGAGAATTTTTGTGGTCTCGTGTGTAATGACGTATTAAAACTGAACCAATAGAATTGGGAAGTCTTGCTTGAATGAATGTTTTTTTTACAATGGAATTTACTATCAATTTAAGAGTCCAGATAAAGGTTCACACAATGTGGATAGAAGCAATTGCACAGAAATACACAGTTAAGCACTTGGTTACACATGACAGAAACCTTTTACCTTAATACAAACAGAGGACGAGGATAGAGAATGTTATTTTGCCCGATGACCAGACTAGATTCATTTCAGATGTAAAGCCTGTCAAGAATCAAAATGTTGTTTGTTTAATGTTTGTATCTTCAATATTTTTATAGATTTTCACTAATAACCAGTTAAAAAAGAGAGATCTATTTATTAAATATGTATTATCAGATGAAAGAAAAAAAATATTATAATTTACATGATAAAAAAAGAATTGTATTTTCATAAGGTAGACCCCTGATGATAGCAGGCCTTATGACAATTGTGAAATGACATGTGTTTTTAATACTGCCGAAATACTCTTAATTAAAGATTACAAATGAGCAACTGACCAAATGCTTCATTAAGAGTGTCGGGTTCTACTAATTTTAAGACATGTCTGGATGTTAAGATATCGTCGTTTTTTTTGCACTTATGATTCGGGACAATATCCCAAAAGGCATCCGCCCGTTATCGCCTTCCTTGAACGCGTTCGGCATTTCTGAATTTATTGGGACTTACAATCAATCAAGAAGTTCATTTGGTCACATATATCTATTTCCCAATTTAACACTACTGAGACAAATGATTACTTCGTGCTTCCCATAAAATTTACACAGGAAATCTCTGTCATCAAAGACCTCTCCAATGTGAGTCACATGTGTATTTTCCGTTAGAACAAAATAATTCCCATAAATGTGGGCTTTCGACAGAGATATAAAGCCAATTTAATAACGAAAGTTCATTACAAACAATTATGCTACACAGTTTCAACAAATTATCATTAAAGAAGTCTGAAAGCAAAACAACAAAAATGGAAGATGAGTAAATTCCATGTAATCGAGCAGTAGTTTACCTTCAAGAAGATGATGACCTGGACTTGACTTTGAAGCTGAATGAGGATAGTACTGACAACGGATCTGAAATTCAGGACGAAATTGAACCATCAATAGCAACCATTCATCAATTGATGCGAGAGAGACAGGAACACGCAAAGAAGAAAGAAAGTATAAAATATGCAATGAGAACTGGCGTATATATATCCTAGTTGGCTTTCTCTAAAATTCCAGTGCCATCTAAATTTACCAAATCCAGAAGACAACGAAGAATTTGCAAAATTCTGGAAAGATACTATGAAACTTGAACGCCAGAGAACACTTAAAAATTTAACAGACTACTTTGAAACTTTTATTGAAAAGATAACTAAGGAAATTAACAACGTCAGGAGCTTGAGAATATCTTTTCTCTGAAGCCAATAATCGATATTATATAACAGTAATTGACAAGGTGTATGAGTAATCATATTGGTTGATTGCACCAGGGTTTCGTCTGTTAGGTTTGTATATAGAAAATTCGAAAGCATCACGAATTGTAGCCGCATCGTCATTGTCGTCGGCGGTGGATCGTCCAAGTATTCATGCACGGTGTCCCATCCATGTTTGTCGGCTATTTTAAGAATTTTGTTCCGATGTTTAAGGTCGACTTGCATATATCTGTTATATTAGCGATATAACTATCATAACATTGAGCGATCCCTACTTAAGTCAAATTC
>NW_026921785.1:0-10227 GCF_032062105.1 Saccostrea cuccullata | reverse complement strand
AGTAGTAATTCATTTATTAATATTTCCTGTTTACAACAACCTTGAATTTTCTATTAAAATAAAAGGAAATGACAACGCTATAGTGATTATAGTCAAACCTATATAAACAGTTTAAAAAAAAAACTCCGATAGTTCTTTTTTGTACGGGCAATTTTAAACCTATGTCTTTTTTTTGCCGATGTTTGTGTTTCATCGTGTTTGTTCATGTTTTTAGGTCACCTGAGTAAACTCAGGTGACCTATTGCCATCCGTTTTTGTCCGTCGTCGTGCGTCGTGTGTTAACATTTGGACATTTTCAGCTTCTTCTCTGGAACCACTGAACCAATTTCAACCAAATTTGGCACAAAGCATCTATGGGTGAAGTGCAACAAAAAATGTGAATTTCATGATCCCTGCCCCCCTGGGTCCTGGGGGGTGGGGCCAAAACCACTAAAATTAATACAATCTTTAAAAATCTTCTACTTTACTCCTGGACATCAAGCAGTCAAACTGTTTGCATGATTGTAATCAGCCTTGAGTCCTTTACCAAATTTGTGAAATTCATGGCCCTGGGGTTAGGGGTACTTGTGCTAGGGTTGGGCTAAATAAGTATATAGTGAAAATGCGTTATTTCTTTGAAAATCTTCTTCTCTGCTCCTGGGTATAAAATAAACTAATTAAGTACATAGTTACATGTATGATGAGCAAGAGTGCTTTTACCAAAATTGTGAATTTTTTGGCCCCAGGGTCAGGGGTTTTTGTGTTAGGGCGGGGCTCAATTGATTATATAGAGAAAATACATGAATTCTTTGAAAATCTTCTTCTTTGCTCCTGGGTATTAAATAAACTAAGTAAGTGCATAGTTATGTTAAGCAAGAGTGCCTCTACCAAATTGTGAATATTATGGCCCCAGGGTCAGGGGTTCTGGTGTTAGTGGGGCTATATTGATTATACATGTATAGTGAAAAAAACATGAAATCTTTGAATATTTTCTTCTTTGCACCTACGTTTTAAGCAGATGAACTACCTATATAGTTATGAGCAAGGGCCCTAATCTTCAAGAATTGTAAATTTCAAGGCCCCACGGTCAGTTGCACCATAGAGGGGGGTGGGGGTGGGGGGCTGTACTTATATACTGAAAATGAATGAATTGTTTGAAATGTGCTCCTTGGTATTAATCAAATATTTTTGAAAAGCATGAATGCCTTTAAAATTCCATAAATTGTACAATGTGTGGATCTAGCCCTAAGAGTCAAGGGTTTATGTGTGGTAGCGGCACTAATCATTATTGCTGAATATTACTGATTTGTTGAAATGCATTTTTGTTCCCCTACCCTGCCTATGGATATTAAGTAACCAAACTAAGGAACTCCTAAGTGTATAGTTATGATGACCAAATTGTAAATGCTATAGCATCTGGCTTAAAACATGGATCAAATTTAATCACTGGAAAGTTGTTGAATAATGCTCAGGTGACCTATAAGTCCCATGGGCCTCTTGTTATAAATTACATACCCTCTTTAGAGACCACAGTTTAGGAAATGATTTCACTTCGTGCATGAGAACTTCCTGATATTTGTAATAAAATAATATCACAAGTGATTTTTTTGTGGGTTTCTTTTCTTAAATCCGACTTAACTCAGCAGTAAACAAGTATGTGATTTATTGAAGAGATACACCATTTTTCCATTTTTTTTTCATTTTGAATAATTTACAATTAAATGAATCATTTTAAACTGTGATATTATTTTAAAATCCAAATAACTATTAAACTTTGCATTTGATTGTATCAGAATTTTCTTATATGAATGCATGAATCTGCATTTGTCAGTGTTTTAATAACCTTTACTATCATAACCTTTTTTTATGAATCACTTGTCGAAACATGCTGTCAAAATCAACGTATGAAATGTCCATATTAACAAATATTATTATTATTATCTATCTGTCAACCAGTATGCGATACTACCGGCATGCAGTGTTCAAATTACACAAAAACAAGAAGATGGGATGATGGGTCTTTCTTAAGATCGTGTTATTAACAACCAAATTAAAATTAATTAGAGAAGGCAAAATTAGTATTTGTTTCGGAACTCACTATGTTTAATAATGTCTTGTTTCACCAGGTTCAAAATTCATTTTACATACAGCTCGACTTGTCTGTGACCAAAAGAACCTAATGCGATAATGTTTGTTATTCCATATGTTTCAAAACGTTACGCCTTTTACAGTTTTGAGTAGATTTCAGTATAATTTTGCACATAAGTAGATTGAATTGTTATTCAGTATAATTATCAGATCTTGATTCAGATAAACAGTAATTCCTTGGTTAATAAAAATTTAATGTTTTATTGTTTCACAACTCTATTCCTTCTAGAGATTGATCAATTATAAATATATATAACGTGTCATACAAGAAAACCACTCTGAAAAACTAAATTCTTTTATTTACATTATTGATTTTGACATTTTTACTTAAAGAAGAAATTTCTTTGAAATTCATTCAAAATGCTACTCTAAGTAGTCTACTGTAAATAACTTATGTCAATATTGTATTTTTGTTTGCTTCTGAAGAACTGTTTTACCATGCTCACTAAAAATAGCAATACGTGGCTAATCTGTGTTCTCCTCGTACAGTTTTGGTATGATAACCATTATACTGAATTTTTAAAAGGCTTCAGTATTTTAATGCTTTGATTTCATTTAAATTACAACAAACAGAACAGAATTCATTCGAAGCATGATCAAGTGGCTCCTCTTCTGTGTAATGTGGAGTGGCTACACTTCTATCTATATTAAACAACTGCTCACAGAGAATGAAACGGGAAGTCTTAGTCACGTGGTTGTAACCAATCAAAGTTTGATTATCGGAGCTACAAATGTTATATACCAAATGGACCTTGATCTAAATTTAAAGATTAAAATCATCACAGGTCCTCAAAACGACTCACAGAAATGTGGAATAAATTTGGACAGCTGTGCTGTCTTGAATGAATTGTCACCCATGGATAACCACAATAGAATTCTGTTGCTTCATTCTAATCAGATTGTGATCTGTGGAAGCATTTTCCAAGGAAAATGTGAAATAAGAAATGTCAAAAATATCAGTGAGGTCATTTTTATTGGAAATTATCCTGTGGTTTCGAATGAAATTGATGCAAAAACAATAGCATTTATCACTCGAGTTATGAATAGTGCTACAAGAGGAACGGAACCAATGATTTATGTAGCAACCGAATATACAAGATTTGACAAGTCCCGAAATTCATTAGAATTTAATCTTAGACGATACCATCCTCTTGTTAGCACTCGACTTTTTGATTTTCAACTGCGAGGAAAAATTGTTTATGAAACTGAAAACAAATATGAGAAACCCGGACTGATATCATATGTTCATGGGTTCGCTTCAGGAAACTACAGCTATATTGTTTTGAATGAGAGGAATCCAGATGATACATCACACTACTCTAAAATTGTTCATATGTGTAGGAGGGATGACTTATTAAAAACCTTTTTGGAAATACCATTAACTTGCAAATCAAATATCAAGACTTTCAACTTTCTGAAGGATGCAAAGATATTTAAACCCGGTATGATATTATTGAAATCCCTGCAGGAAGTGTTCTCCGACCTGACGTCAGAAGATGATGTCATAATCGGACTTTTCAGTCAAAGTGTAGACAACAGTTCAGCTATATGTCTGTTCATTATGCCTGAGGTGACACGGAAAGTCTTAACCAATATAAAGACATGTCTAAACGGAAGCACAGAATATGCAGCCAATTTAAAATACAAAAATGGATTACAATGCACAAAACTAGACGTGGTGAGGATGATATGGATAATTTTTAAGAATTTAGATATTTTATATTTGTATTTAATTGGTTTAAATGCACAAAAATAGAACAGGTATGTATAATGACCATAGATATAATGATTTAAATGCACAAAGATAGATCAAGTATATATAAGGACCATAGAACAAATTTTTATTAAGAGTTGTGGTAATATTTGATGTGATTCGTTGATTGGTTCTCTTTTTAACACCCCGATTCAAATTTCATTCGCTAAAGTTCACTTTTAATATTGATATTCAAATCATTTCTACTGAGAGAAATGTGCATAAAAGACACTAGCCCCATGTTTCTTAAAAAGACTCGCTGTTACATGTAATCTGAACCTAAAACTACGGATCGGTTTACGTATCTCAATTATCAAGTTTTAATAACTGTCATCAATGTATTGCAATGGATCATTGCAACTACTGCATTTTATTACACTATGATTCATCAGTTACGTTGGACTTTACATAGATCATCATAGAAAAATGAAGATGACGAACATACGAGGGTTGTTAGAAAAGTTCGCGGACACATTGAATTACGGAAAATCTATTCTGTACAGTGATGTATGACCTATGTCTGAATAAATTCCTACTCTTTGTTTATAAGTATGTAAAAAATCAGGTCCATTTACTAATATCTTGAAAAATTACAACGATTTTTAATATGAGGTCATGGGATCACGGAGCAATCACTTGACGTAAGGCGACGTGTCAACCAGATTTCAAACCGTTAAGCTTTGTTCTATAAATCTTTCATTTTTTCCGATTTTTCTTATCCTTTTTTCTACTTTAAAATTGGATATCTTTATCAAGACATGTTACTTTTCTACTATAATGTCTTTTGTACTGATTAGGATATTGTTGAGATATTATTGAGATCTTTAAAAAAAGTTTATGTAGTTAATCGATCAGGTATGGAAACTATAACTATGCAAAACCATATATGCGCAACGTCCATGCGATAAGTGGTATTGAAGTATCGATGGAGTTAATCATTGAAAATGTTAATCCTGCCATTCTTATAAAGCTACAACCATTCAAACACTTTTGTCGTTTGTATATGTAGGATATTTCCGCCAGAATCTTGAACATTTTAATCTCTTTTTACTTATTGTTCATTTATAAATGGCTATAATACAGTCATATACTCTCCAATTTATTTCAAAATTTCTCCCAGTGACGTTTAATGAATATTGTAGCGAAAGGTGAAACATCATAAATTTCTCTGCGCTACAATTGTGCAATTTTTAATTTTAATAAAGAGTCTTTGTGATATAAACCTGCCAAAATGTAGCATGCTCCGTGAAGCACGTTTTATCAAAATAAAAAAGCTGTATATTTTTCAATGATCACCGGAGAACGCCAAATTTTCGTATATTTATTGGAAAATAGCTTAAGATTGTATCTGGAAAGTTTGACCGGTTTCGTGGAAATAGCGCGCTCACAATAGAAAAACTCGTCCGCGAACTTTTCTAACACCCCTCGTATAGATGGATGTCAAAATATCTAGGTAGGAACATGAATCCAGAAAAAGTATTAATTATATGCTGTTGCATGGTAAAACCCTAAGCGCCTAAATAATTTTCTGGTAGACGAAACATTTCATAGACAAACTTTGCAAGAAAGAGCTTTTGATTTGTATGGAACACGTGAGCCAAAATACAATGCAATGTGAGATTCGTGTTGTTGAAAAAGTCATGATATAGACCACATGATTTTGATATACTGACTCTAAAAAAAGATTTTTGAATTCCTTGTAACATAAAATTATCTATCAGTAACTTCTTTTGGTTAAAAAAGGGAAAGGTGAAGATACTTTTGAAAATCGAATATAAGTTGTGGAAAGTAATAGCATAAAAGGAGTGTGATGAACTGAAGCCATCTCTTTGTTCCAAAAAAATTAATGTGATTTAGACTTCATTGTCTATAGTAGGTAAAATATAGATATGAAACGAATGTAGCAGACTCTGTACATATAGTGTCTCATATTTAAAGCTGCTTGTTTTAAATTTTAGTCTTCATTCACTGATGATGAGTTGCTGTGCTCAAGTTCTCTGAATTTGATAATTGATGGGAAAACTCCAGTAGTTTCTGCCCCGGTCATCCAGTTTCCAGCAACTGAAGACAACCCGGAATCTTTGGCTGTCACTATCACAGGAGAACACACTGTAGTTTTCCTTGGCACCTCCTATGGGCATATTAAAAAGGTAACATATACTTGCTAAGTAAACCGAACGACTTAACAGTTTTCAGAATGTTTAGAGTTTGAAAATATAGAAAAGGAATTACTAGTTTAAACTTGCACTAAAGATGACTGTTTTTTTTTTCTACGGCAATTACTGATATAGAGTTTTTTTATGGCTTTAATGGCGTTTACTTTTTCTATAAAGGATAACTTTGTTTAATAATGGTTTTGCTTTGATTGCACACTTTTCTTTGAAATGTTTTATGCAATCATAAAAAACTACTCTCTCAGAAAAAATGCACTATTGCATTCTTTTTCTCTTTCATTTAAAAAACTTAACATGATGACGTTGTAATGATGTTGGTTTTAACCTAAAACTCATTAACTTCTAAAAAGTGGATAATAGATAGTAAATGTTTTAACTGTACCCGTTGTCATTCATCAAAGAACAAAATTTTACATAAAAAGAATTAAATAGAAATATCATTACCTTTTTGTATTCGAAAATTCAAGGTTAAATATGAAAAAGAAAAATGAGCGAACAATTAATTTTTGTCCATTTTATTCTAATTTTTAAAGTAAACAGAATTGATATACTAATCAATTGAGCGAAAATAGAACGAACAAATTACAACAGAACTTCCCATGTGCGGGAACTTTATTTGTTTAGTTTGCATAAATTCGAGCACACATGTAAGTTACGAACCTATTTTTTATTGACGTGGCCTTCAAACACATTTAAGGTATACCATAGAATAAATGATCAACAAAGATCCCTTTAAAATCGTTCCATAGAAAATACCCCAACATTCATCATAAGAGATCTCAAGAGAAGGGTATGCCACTCCAGTTTCTAACAATGTACAATCTTCAAATGCATCACTTTAATTCTCAAACACAATCATAGTCAGCAGCCAGTGAGGTAAACACAACAAGAGGACCGAGAAAACGAATGTATTAATTATTACTCAAACATCCAAGAGAGGTCATTGCGTTAAGTTATCTAAGAAGACTTTTTACTTTTGGCAGTTGGCTCTAAAAACGTCCATGATAGCAGAGCTGTATGATTCCGCCATTGTAGTGGACAAGGGTCATACTATAAAGCAGGATATGGTGTTTGATGATTCTCAGATGTATTTTTACGCCATGAGTGATAGAAAAGTAAGAATGGGTAGCTGATTGACAGTAAACATGCCATTATTACAATTATTAAATGAAAGAAAAGAAATAAAGAAACTAGTGTACTTTTTGCGACTTGCAAAGGAAAATGTAAACCTTGGAAACAATGAATTGAAACAGTTTTCAATCTTCATAACAATATAGTCACCCTGTAAATAACATTAAAAAAAATATAAAAACAACAAAAAAAAAATCTTATGTACTTTTTGTGAAATGTATGCAGTGTACAATCAAATTTCATTTAAACAAAATATTTGAAAATAAAAGAAAGTCCTATATATATGTACACGTATGATATTCTTGGTGCTTTTTTGATAGAAAAATATCATTGAACAGTAAATCATTTCCAGGTGGCCAAGATTCCAGTTCAGAATTGTTCCCAGTACACCAAATGTAGAGACTGTCTGTCAAGTAATGACCCATATTGCGGATGGTGTGTCCTAGTCCTCAGGTCTGTACAAAATTATTTGATTTTCTGCTATTTTTATGGAATATTCACAACATATGACATATGGAGATTTTTTCCCCAATTTGCTTAGACTTTTGTATTTGCCATGAATGGTCATTTTTCCCTTACTTGTAGATGCTCATTAAAAAGCGATTGCTACAACCCTACAAACATTCGATGGGTGAACCGTCCAGAGCAGGAAAAAAGATGTATCGAAATCCTCAATGTTTCTCCACCAATGCTCCATGTTTCCCAAAATATCACGGTAAGAACTGAATTCTATATTTTTGTGTACAGAAAATTAAGTTTTAATTTGTCTCGTGTTTTTCTACCATAAAACGTTATTTTTCTATAAAACATGATAGTCGATTTGTAACTCATAATTATGTTGATGTCTCTCACGGGAGACCATGTCATCCCTTGGAGGATATTCCATTAGACGTTTAGTGTCACCCACGTGGCGCAGTGGTTCATACGTCTGCTCTAGAGGAGCGATGTAAGGACTTCATGATTACTCAAATCCCACCGTGGGACGAGGAGACCGGCCCTTTGAACAGGTCTGGACGATTTCTAAATAAGGAAGTCAAGAACGATAACCGTGAATTGCTAGTAATACACAGAATAAACAAGGCACTTATCCTTCTGACCAATCAGATAACAGCATTTAGACAAATCCATAAGAAAATGAATAAAACACGTGGTTTTTAAGTTTTTTGCTCAAAAGAGTTTTTTAGAACAAACTCTTTGTAAACTTTATGCGCATTTGGGAATAATATAATATTTATGACAATTCTACCGTGAACAAACACGACTTGAAAGCTTAGAATACGTTTAAGTGGGATAAAAAAAATCCGTCTCTAGGAAGTAGCAATCCCAAAAGTTTAACTTACGTTAAAAATTTGATATAAATACGGTAAATTTTCAGTTTTTAGAGCCTGACATAAAAATATTATCCAAAAGATATCAGCCTTTATCATTTTTTAATGTTTATTATAGAATAGTCCATGCAGTTTCTGATATGCGAGGTAAGATATTGGGATAAAACGCATTCATGTATAATTACAGGATTCTCTTTTCTCCACATTATACGCCTTTCCTTATGCCCATTTAAAGTCTGCATAGCTAAGTATTCGGCGCTCATGAAACCCGTGATAATTTAAAACTATGTGTATAGTCCATACGTACGATAAACACAGTGTGAGTTGATCTATACACATGGAATTTAAGCATTATCGATGAAAATCTGACGGCTAAGCAAAATTATATTTACCATCATATAATATATTCTGGTAAATGTTATAATTGAACTTGATAAAAACTTGTTGGTGCGATCTATACCTCTGTAAACGATTACATTCTATCGTGCATTAATTTTTTTTCTTTACCGAGGAAAAAATGTCAAGGTTGTTCACGGTAAAAATGTGGGGAATACCTTCTTCTTCAAAAGTTTTCATCTTACTTCTACAGATTTTTTGTTAAAAAAATCTTTTTGAGGAAAAAAACAAAAGCACGTGTTATCTTTTTGTTCTTTTAAGATATGTTTTGGTATGTGTAAAAATGCTGTTGTCTGATTAGACAGAAAAATAACTACGTGTAGATGATGTACATTTATAGCAACTTTCGGTTATCGTTCTTGACTTCCATATTTAGAAATCGTCCAGACCTGTTGAATGAGACCATAAAACTTGCATTGGGTTCTGTGTCGCAACATTCGTAGGTGCTGACACAAAATAGGTCCCTCCCTGCTCAGTGGCCCTTCGCGCCGGGTAAAGGACTAATTTGTATTTTTCCTCCCCTGGCGTCTCCATATCAGTGAAAAATTTCAAGAGGGACGTTAAAACATACAAAAAAAAATTATTTTATTTTTTTCAATAAGCCATTACATTTTTCGAGTATTTTACCGGATTTCTCACTAATTTGTTTTATAATGACGGTAAATGACAGAAACAACCATTTTTATGAGACCAGATTCAATGAAACGTTCAATTTATTCTTTTAGATTATTACTATATGTTTTATAAATAAGAATGTTTTACTTTTTAGTTGAATCTAACAATCAAAGATCTGCCTCGAGATGACAATACCTCCTACAATTGTGTGTTTAGTTTTCCTACCGGAGATCAAGTTTTATCCCCCGCTGCTCAGTGGAGTCTTGGTACTCATTGTAGGAATCCTAATCTTAGCATCAACTTTAACAGCAGCCTGGGTAAGATAATAAAAGTACTTGTAAATATATTAAACCATATCGTGCATCAATAGCCGTAATATATCATTCAGACTATGAAAGGGGTGCATATATGACACTTAGGTGTTTAATTAAGTTTTTTAATGTAACAGGACTGATTAAAAGGATAAGTGTTTTTTTAAAACAGTCACAAGTATAGATGTTGGCAAACTTTCAGATAACGAATCTTGTTCAGAAGTTAATTCTGTGTGAGAATGATCGTTATAGCAAATACATTCAAGTTGCAAGTTTGAAATATTAATATAAATTGTCTAAAAGATTCGAGATTTAAAACCGACAATCGTTATTATGAAAGATTACAAGATTACAAATTACTTTCTCATGAAATTACACAGGCCTTTTTCCTG
>NW_026921784.1:0-10077 GCF_032062105.1 Saccostrea cuccullata | reverse complement strand
AAATTGTCCATTACTTGGCACTGGTAGCGAATTGTCCAACAAACGGAATTTTATATAAAATTCATATAGTGAGCTATTATTCCTGAAATTTTCATTGAATTCCACCGAATAGTTTACGAGAAATTGCCTGCACAATATTTTGTCTAAAAAAAAGAATAATAATAATAAGAAACAATAGAATCACTATAAGGTCTTCCGTGAAGACGGAAGACCTTAATAATAAAAAACAGAGTAAAAACAATATGTTCCCCAACTTCGTTTGGGGAACATAATAATAAGAAACAGAGTAAAAACAATATGTTCCCCAACTTCGTTTGGGGAACATAATAAGAAACAGAGTAAAAACAATATGTTCCCCAACTTCGTTTGGGGAACATAATAATAAGAAACAGAGTAAAAACAATATGTTCCCCAACTTCGTTTGGGGAACATAATTAACTATTTTACACTGATATCAAAATGATTAATCAATTACCCTTAAATTCGTCTGTGCATTCAAAAGAATGTTATGGCCAAATTACCATGAGCATTGGATTAAGTGTAACATGCATGCGGGAACCAAGAGCTTACGTGCGCAGTTTTTGTCGGATGTCGGATGTCGGAGACAAGTTGTAGGTGTGAAACTTTTTTTTCAGACATTGAACACGCTGCTAATAAATATTTGAGCTCTAGAATCTGATCATAATAATCTCATCTGCAGGAAAATGCAATGACATGTTTTTTTTATGTAGGCACTGAAGGAACAGCCATATTTCTTTAATCTCAAAAGCACAACCAGAAGCCATGCCATAAAAATGACAAAATAGTTCGTGCAATTTTTTTGATCTCATAATGTGATCATTGCCTTTATTTGTTTTATTTACTTCAGATTTCTGAACACATTTACACGTTTGTATATAAAGATTCTGTCACTTTTATATATATATTTTTTTATTATTTTCATAGGCTCTATTTAGTAAGAGGGAAATCTTGTAAAGTTTAAGATTATTTTGAATTTTGCTCCTTGGAACTCTTTTGATAAATTTTCACAATAACGAAAATACATAATATATGTTTGAAATGTTCGAATTTTTTTAAAAAAATTATTCTTCTTTGAAAACATCTAAACAGATATGATAATTTATGTCACAAGCTTTGTTACTTAAACCGTACGTCGAATCTTGCAATTCGCAGTAATTTTATTGTTAGATTTCTAACAATTTCAAATAAGAGGAGCACAGCCGTGTGGCGTAAATATGTCATTTAATCAATTAAATGACGTCAAAAGACAAACATGCAATAAATTGGCTTGGGTTTAAAGAGAAGCAAAACACATCTGATTAGATTAAATAAGAAACAAGGAAATTCAAAGAGTTATGGTCCCCTGCTTTCGTTGTCTTAGGGGATGGGATGCAAATATTTAATTAATTTTTAAGTTGTATCATTTTATACCATAAAAAATTTTACAAAGTTCATACAAGCTTATTCAAAGAGCCATTAACTTTAAGTAATTAAAATTCAAAATCACGTAATGTATATTTATATCACGGTGTGAATTTTGATAAAACATTTTTAGTGACATGTTTAAGCTGACTTTTAAATATACGTTTAATTACTGGTACAGAAACTATAATTACTTTAATCACCATAAACACTATAATTATGATAATTACTCTGCAACTCAAAATGTTTCAATTTAATAAGCAAATTTACTCAACGTGACATGAGTTTTTCTATCTAAGCCATCTGTCACTCATGCTCAGAATTGTGCTAATTGCCATTGTTATATTTTATTATTTATATGTTACATGTATCGTTGTTAATCAGTTAACTCCTAGGCTTCGGGTGCAATTTTTGGATTTCCAGAATTCACCCTACCGACCTAAGTGTATAATAAAGTGCTATTCCATCGTTAGCATTTTTATGTTTTATTGTTGCCGGAAAGTTTGACACTTAATTTCCCCGGTGATATTTAAACAATAAAATGCTTTCTTTGCCTGTTATTACTGGAATTAACAGAAGCAGCTGTTGCAGAAAAAATACATAACCCGCGTAAGCGGGTTACATAATTTTTTTCTGCAATAGCTGCGACCTTAATTTCCGCACTAACAAATAAAGAAAGACATTTTATTGTTTATAGTTATATCTGTTTAAATAATCATTTAAAGAAGGATTAAAAAGTTTAATTATTGTATTAATGATGCAAACGTCTTTACATGTTTCATTACTGGAACAGCCACTGATCATGAAATCTGTACAGGCGACATGCCTAATGTAGTTCATGCAGTGATTAACACAATGGGTTTTCTTAAGAAATAAAGGAGAAAATATTCAGTGGATGTAAATATATTATAGCAATTTCTTAAAGGTGACATATAGGTCCGTATATTTGTTTGTAATATAGTTCTAAAAGATTATCTATTTTGTTTAACACATGTCACTATAATAAATAAACACAACTATTTATGGCAGAATGTGAAAAATTCGTATCACATGTCATATGTAAAAGAAATTGCCGAAGTTAATTTTTTTGAAAAGTATATATAGGTCAAGCATGAAGGTCAGAAATCTTGTTACAGCCAATGCACGGGCGAAGCTCCTTATGCATTCATCATTTTACTTTTTCAACTATCGTAGATGTCCTGGCATATTCTACTAACTACACGGTGATTCCTTTTGCATGTATATCCATTTAATTGTAAAAAAAAAAAAATGAAAATCGAGATTTTAAATTTTTTTTAATGCAGACTAATAATCTAGATTTAAATTACAAGAAGCCTTTCATTCCAACGTCATAAGTATCTGCCCACTGACGTCAAACACAAACACAACCGCATAGATTTACATGCATTTCGGCCCTGCTTAGTGCAAGACACTAAGACGGATGCATGAGATTTTATATGCATAGTAGGTATCCTCAGCTCCTGACCAAAATCGCTTGGCGAAATTTATATTCCGATAGAATGATCAAGCAATCAATTAGACAATCTTTCAATGAGTTTAACAGGGAAAAAAAAAGAACTGGAAATTAAATGTTATTCCGTTTAATGAAATAAAAAATCCATAAATACTCAAAATAAAAAAAAACACATACAACAAAAATAAGGCAAAAGTATTTAAGGAATCACTGTCTTATTTGTTGGGTATGCCAGGGTATCAACGACAATGGGAAACATGGGATATATTTTTTGTCTTTATACATTTAATTTTGAAATAAAATTATGAATGAAGATCAGAAATGTTGTCTAAATACTACACGAGGCCTTCCATGTCTATTTCAATTGTGCCTACAAACTGATGTCAGACACAAAGACAGCCACAGGAGATTTATATGCCTATTAAGCCCTCGTACCTCCTGACCTTTTGCTTAGCGAAATTAAGATTTGGAATCAACTCTGATGACTTTCAAAGTATGGGGCGCCGTTTTAATATTTTAAGGTATTTTCTGATAAAAAAAAAATTCCAAGAATTCGTGATATCAGGGAATAATTTTTTTGATATCAAGAATTCAAATTCCAATTTTCTGATATCAAAAAATGATTAGTATTTTCTGATAGCACAAAAACGATTTTTGATACCAGAATATAAGAACCATGTAAAATTACGACCGACTTAATGAATGGTCTCCGTGATGAGCATTCAGTAGGCCTTTCAACTGCCGCTAGGGGTCGGTGTTATGAACGATAACTCACTATTGAAACTTGTTTAGAGCAGGCTAGGAGTACTGTAGATCACTAAATTTTCGCGACACCTTATTTTCGCGAGATAGTCATTGACTCTTGATTAGCGAGACAAAATTTTCACGAATTGTGGTTATTGCTCTATATAATCTTAAGAAATACTTTTATACGCGAGAATTTAATTTTCGCGAGCACACTGTCTCGCGTAATTACGCAAAAATAAAGTTCTCGCGAATAAAAAGTGATTTACAGTATCTAACTGTTTACACGCAAGGCAGTTTTCAGCATTTCCCAAGTGTTTCTTTGCTCTCAGTAGAATGCAGTGGTTTTAAAATTTAGCACCAATGTTAAACTTTTTTACTCTATAGTTGCGGACACCGGTTAACTGCATATAATTAAAATTTTTAATTAAAATAAAAAGTTAAATCAACCCTCCTTCTCAGTTCTAACCTATTTAAATTTTTATACTCGGTCGTTCCCCTTCGTGCTTAGTAACACAAATAAGATGATCAATTGTTGCATTTACTTGTAACAGGAAGCGAAAAAGCGCGAACACAAAAAAACATATCATTAAATTTTCTTTTTCATAATAATCGTCAAAGAGAGTTTAAATATTGAATATAGTCTGTTCCCCATTCATTTGACCCTGATATTTCAGGCAGACTGAAGGCATTCTCTTTCTCATTTGTCAAAACTTTTTGTGTACAAAACAATGTAAGGAACCCTTTTGTGTATATAACAGTACCAATGCTGAAGCAGCCTATTTGTCATTCCTATAAACGATAACTCATAAATCGGCACTCAGTTGGTCATTTTTCACACCTGAGTTACCTGTCCTTAAACGCAACATCGGAAAAGTCAATTATAAATGATTAACCTTTTTAACGATGTAATTAAAAGTTTGCATAAGTTATTATCTTTATTGATAATTTCATGTACCTATAAATCTATCTATACAATGTTTTTTACCATATGTGCAACTTGAAAAATTAGTTGAAAGGCCTACATTCAGCTTCCCGCCACATAAATTTGTTATTAATCAAATTCATTTCATTTCTTTTTTTTTCTTTGGGGGGGGGGGGGGGGGTACGTTCACAGAAAAAACTCCAGCAAAAAATGCTCTTTTCTTCACTAGTTCCAAAAGAGTTTAGAAGTATAAAACATTCTATTTCAAAATCTTGTGATGCTTTAAAGCCCGATTTCAATTGAAAACACCTTACCCCTTTATTCAAACAGAGTTGAAATTGAGAGTAATTAACTATTTTACACTGATATCAAAATGATTTATCAATTACCCTTAAATTCGTCTGTGCATTCAAAAGAATGTTATGGCCAAATTACCATGAGCATTGGATTAAGTGTAACATGCAGGCGGGAATCAAGAGCTAACGTGCGCAGTTTTTTGTCAGATATCGTAGACGAGTCTTAGGTGTGAAACTTTTTTTTCAGACATTGAACACGCTGCTAGTAAATATTTGAGCTCTTGAATCTGATCATAATAATCTCATCTGCAGGAAAATGCAATAACATGTTTTTTTTTATGAAGGCACTGAAGGAACAGCCATATGTCTTTAAAATCTCAAAAGCACAACCAAGAGGAAATTTCATAAAAATGACAAATTGTTCATGCAATTCGTGATCGTGATCTAATAATGTGATCATTGCCTTTATTTGTTTCATTTACTTCAGATTTCTAAACACCTTTATACGTTTATATAAAAACGAAAATTCTATGACTTTTGTTTTTATTTTTCAAACCTGGCTCTATTTAGTACATGTAAGATCTTCTTAGATTTAAGATTATTTTTAAATTTGCTTTTTGGAAAACTTTTGATAAATTTTAATAATAACGAAAATACATAATATATACTTAAAATGTTCGAATTAAAAAAACAACATCTTTTTTGAAAAAAATATTTAAGAAAATGATAATTTATGTCACAATATTTACTACATGCAGCTCACTTCAAATCTTGCAATTCGAAGCTAGTTTTTGCTATCTCCAACAATATCAAACAAGAAAATATATATTGATGCAAGCGTCAAAAATCGGCCTCAAACCAATTAATTGTTCTTTTCATGAAGTAACTAAAGACTGAAATGCGTGATCTATTTTTTAAATATCGACATTGCGTGATTTACTTATATAAATACTGCATGTAGTTGAGTGTAACAATGGCAATTTTCACGCCAAGATAACCACTGTCAACCGAGGCACAGCCGAGGTTGATAATGGTTTTCGAGGGGTGAAAATTTTCACTCAACTACATGCAATAGTGAATTGCGCGCACAGGTGTGTGAGTAAAAATGTCATTTAATCAAATAAATAATTAAATAATTGAATTTTATTTAAAGTTTTCCACAGATTAACGCTCAAATAATAAAATAAAAAATTAATTGGCTAAAGAGAAGCAAAACACTGGGTACATCTGACAAGATTCCACAAGAAACAAGGAAATTTAAAGAATTATGGTACCCTGCTTTTGGTGTCCTAGTGGATAGGATGTCATGACATGTATTTATGGCATAAAGTGAACAATTCGTATCACATGTCATGTAAAAGTAATCACTATTTTTTTTTTAAATTAGGTCAAGCATAAAGGTCAATGTAAATGGGTAAAAAATTATTAATAGCATGATCGGAAACATTTTGTTACAGGCTTCAGTTTCAGTTTCTTTGAGCCAACTGGCTCATCAGAGAATTTAAACATACATGATAATAATAAGAGAAAAAAAAAACACAGAGAGAGTGAAGATAAAGAACACATACATGAAAATAATGCTATACACCAATCTTATTTTTCTTAACATTGTTACAGCATTCAAAAATTTGACGAAATTTAAGAGATCTTTAATTTTTTTTTTGGACGAGCAAAGCTCCTTATGCATTAATTTTTTCACGTTTCCAACTATCATTGATGTCCCTGGCATACCCTTCTTATATATCCATTTTGGAAAAAAAATGTTAATCAAGATAAATGCAGACTAATGATGTAGATTTAAATTACAAGAGGCCTCTCATACCAACCTCAATAGTCTCTGCCCACTGACGTCAAACACAAACACAGCCGCAAGAGGGGATCAGACATTATCATATTTTACGTAACTGATAAGCAAAGCTTGTGAATCTGACCCCCTTCTTGTTTGTGAAATTGTTCACATTTATACCGTCATTTTAATAAATGACATTATTCATCTACAAGAAAATGTTTTATTTGACTTTTACAAAGTTAGCAAAAACAAACTGCGGTTATCTTGATTTTAAGTATTAGAAGACATAAAGCAATTTGCAGGCATATTAGTCCTGCTTAGTGTCAGACACTAAGTCAGATACACGAGATTTATATGCATGTTAGGCTTCTTACCTCCTAACCTTTATATTATGTAATATAACCAAACGGAGAAGAAAAAACGCAGGTTCAGTTTATAAACTTTTTAGGGAATGAAAAAGCAATAGCAGATCCACAGTACAAATACAAAAACATATATACAATATCATAATACACATAATATGTTTGGCAAAATTTACACTTGGAATCATAATCAACTGTGATGATTTTCAAAGAGTTATCACAGAGTTATCACAGGAAAAAAACCAGATAGAAAAGTAAATATTTCCAGTTCAATACATGCGGCTGATAGGCATTAATGTACAGGCTAATGATGTTATTAAGAAATAAAATATCATTTTTAGAGTTGCACTGGGGTATGACATGAAGTCGGTCACGTGATCAAATTCTGTACCGACTTCATGTCATACCTCAATGCAACTCTAAAAAATGATATTTTATTTCTTATATTTATATTTTACGTTTTCATTCATTTTACAATAATTTAATTCTGGTTGTAACGCTGTATTTGATTGCATAAAAAATAATTTTATATCGTATAAAATGGGTTGCCTACGTCACAATGACATTCGTCAAAAACTTATCAATCCGCCTGACGTTACGTTCAAATTTTGTACAAATAGAAGTCATTTTGTTAGAACAATCATTTTTTTTCTTACATCAAATGAATGAAAATTAAATTATAAGGAATGAATTTAATAGCTACCCATTTTATACGGTATAAACTGGGTTGGAACAGTTTACGCTTTTTTATAAACCGCTTCGCGGTTTATAAAGCGTAAACTGCCCCAACCCAGTTTATACCGTATAAAATGGGTAGCTATTAAATTCATTCCTTAAAACAAAAATAGGCATTATTTAGACTTAGATTTTGAAATGCAACGTAACGTTGCTACGACGTTATGTGAGTCACAGTCGCAACTTTCCAAATTGCACGTGCAGTTTGCTTTCCATACGCAAGAAAGTCTGATCATGTGACCGACTGCATGTCATCGAAAATTGAATTTCATTTTTTTAGTATTGTCATATAAGGAAAGACATTAGCAAATGTAAATATTCTTATAATGCAAAAAGATGCAATATACATATTCACAAAAATAGTTGGAACCCTATTAGTATCAAAGTATCTTGGCTTAGTTTGGATAAAATGTTTTTATGCCTCCTCTTTTTCCAAATGCTATAAAAAGGACAGTAGACAAATGTATATTGAAGTTGAATTTTATTGATCAAAATAAAGGTTTTGATCAATTAACAAAAATTGTAGTTAATATAAGCATCAAAGGTTACCAATTAAAAATGGACAATTGTTCTTTACACCTATAAAATATTTCTTACATACATGTATGATATTAACAGAACACAAACTCTACATTAAATACTGTTTGCCGAAAACAGTTGTAAAACATGTATATACAGTTTTATTCATACAAAACAAAATCCAAAACTTAACATGTAAATACAGAGAGTATATAATATAGTTTGAATCTTATAACATTGGCAAAGGTGGGGACAATCATCCAAAATGTTTGTGATAGATGCTTGTGTATTTGCCCATGTGTCCAGCTTCACTCATTTTCATGTAATTGCTCGAGTCTCTTAGGCAGTCACACGGATGGAACATTTGAAAGGATGATAAGAACAATGCATATAATTTTAAAGACTTGCAATTGCCAGTGAATATCTTCGCACTGATGATCAACTACTCACATTGAGGAATAAATTATAAATTGGTTGATTGATTTTATGTTGTTTAACCTTTCTCTTGGGAATTTATCCCTGATATGAAGACGCCGACACTTGCCGGTGGAGAGCTGCAATTTTTGTCCTTAACTGGGCACTTACCGCCATTGAACAGTGTGGAGTCTTTTCGTGCCAGCACCTATTGCGACATGGGAACTCGATCGATTTACGGTCTCACTCGAAGGACCCGTGTCAACGTCCCACAGTGGGATTCGAATCCACGACGTAAGGATCAACTTCTTACTTAACGACTCTAGAGGAGACACTCTAACCACTGCGCCATGTGCGGCTCATTGATGAATGAAAGTGTCACTGGAATCCCGGTATGTGTACTATAAACTCGATGACATTTCCTATTATGTATTCATCCTTCCAAATTATGACACCAATTTATTAATTGACTCTGAAACTAATACATTTGAATGGTACAAAAATAATAGATATACATAGGAATCGTGACCAAAAAACCCCAAAATTTAAATAAATATACAACTCAATGGAAAATCATGCACAATGTAAATATATAGGGAATAACTGTTAAAACTTTGAAAATACGTTTCACAATCGTGAAGAGTTATCTGTCTTACATAGCCAAATTAGTGAAATAGAAATGCAAATATCGGTATATGGGACCGATTCTATATGACATACATGTACAACCGAATGTTAATACCAAAATATTCCCCGATCGTTCCCTGATCCCTAGGGTCCATGTCTCCAGCTCCTTAAATCACCTGCGTCATGATCGACTTTCTCTACACATATTATGGAAGTTGTTAGAATTTGTTTATATTGTTTGTGCAAATTTCAGTAAATATTAAAGGGTTATTGAATTTATATTGGTGAATATATGCCCAAGTTAGCTATTATGCAAATGTACAAAATTTAAATTGTTATCATAATTGAACTGTAAAAGATAAATAGAATCATTACGTTGTCCCATATGATGTTTTGTTGCATTGTGGGACATATGTTTATTCCCATTTATGCAATCTGCAGAACAGTCTTGTAAATTTACTTATTTTTGGTATGAATAAAGTTCGAGGTGTGTTGCCATTTAATTTTTCCGGATGGGTCTGAACTTTAGTTCCCTAGTGCGGTCAAGTCAGTAGCGTTTTCAGACCCATTTTCATGATTTTTCTGTTAACTTTAATTATAAGTTGTAATTACTGAGAATTTGGATTGTCCCCCTTTACAAAATTGGTTTATTTCTCATCTTTATATTTTATGACTGCTAAAAATTATATGTCATTGTTACAGTTATAGCTATAGTTTTGAGAATATCTTGAAAACAAACTGTTTTACAGACTTTTTACTCAATGAAGGAG
>NW_026921783.1:0-10066 GCF_032062105.1 Saccostrea cuccullata | reverse complement strand
ATGTACACCAAAGATACATATCGTGGCAGATTCTAGGGTTCTGTCAGCAGGTGACAGAGAACTATCAAGCTGCTCTGTACTCCTACCAACAAGCTCTAGAACATACCGATACATCACAAAACATACAAACTGCTACGTTGATGAGAATACAGGAAGTCATGGAATTTATAAGCTGGGACCATCATTGACATTATATACCAGTATAAATTTAACAAAATGATTTGTGACTGTGATCTGGAGTAATTAAATGTAAATGCTGATTTTTTTCATTAATCAGGTAATATTAAAGCTGTCGTTACTTTTAATTTCGCGCATGATAAAAATGTGTATATCAACAAAGAAACGTAAAGCCCTATATAGAAGCGGTTTATAAAAAAGCTAAACTCCACAAGTTTTGTTATATCGGATAACATAAGTTGAAATTAGCTTCATGCCTTATAATTCAATTCCAGTGTAGACAATGAGACAATATTTACTCCGGAAAAAGACTTCAAATTGAGCATTATTTTAAAAGTAACGTCAAGCGGAGTAATACATTTTTGACGTAATTCATTGTGACGTAGGCAAGTTATGTTATCCAAAATATTATATGCTCCTCTGAATGATTCAGCCAATGAAATTGCTTGATACAAGCGAAATTAAATTATTCAGGGATCACGACAATTCTTTTTTCACGACTGCCCAAAAATATGTTTATATTACTATATTCTATTGTAATATTTTATGGAACTTATCTCCTTAAGGTAAGTCACTTCTGAAATTTGTTATATCAAGGATTTTTTGAGAAGTATATTTTGGACAAGTACTCATAAAGTGTAACTCAAAATCGCAAAGAAAATGGGGGTCAGGGGATCCTACTGATCTACGGTACATTTAAGTTGACCTTTCTGCACTTAATTTTCATCTCTTTGGTCAATTACTTTAACCCTTATTATATTTGATTAGATGTAAGCATGGCTATAAATATAATCTTATTTTACGTAAAATAGTTTAAATAATATTTATCAATAAACAAATCTTGCAAATTAATGCGCGTAAATAATTGTGTGACCTTTTTGCACTAAAAAATAACATATTTGGGGTATTAAAAAACTTAAGAGGCAATAAAAAATTTTCTTATATCAAACTTTTTACGACTTGGGTGCTGATCAGTCACAAGTATCGAGTAGTTTAAAATAATGAAAGAAAAAGGTGGGGTCAGTGATGTTAATTTTGAAATATTTGTCAAAATATGTGATTTTCAGGAAAAAATGGTGTACATTTTACCTTGACTTCTTAAATACATTTTCATTTTTTGGAAAAGTTTGTTGAGGTAAGGTGTAAAACTTAGTCTAAAAATATAAATTAAGACCTATATTAAATATTTTTAGCAATATCAAAACGGAAAATATTCTCTAGCAAAAGTATGTGAGGCAAAATTTCCATTACATTTAATTTTTTAAATGTGCAGATTTGCAGAATTTTCTGCTAAATATTTTTCTGCTAAATATCCTTCCACCAAAAGAAATAGTCCCTAATAAATCTTGCTTCTTTGTAGATTTTTGGCAGTTTTCATTGAATGTTAAAAAATTTACGTTGTTGAATTTAAATATGTTATAAAAATTGAATTTTAATTAGTAGTTTTGAAGTAAGAGCTTCTGCATGAACTTTTCTAAAAAGCTGACGAGTGATTTACCTTAAACATTCAGATTATGTGTAAATTAAGAACCTCTAGTCATTGTTTGGAAATTGAACATGGTCGATTTAAAGGTATTTCTAGAGAAAATAGATTTTGCCTCTTCTGTCAAATAGCAAATAAAAATTGTATTGAAAATGAATAGCACTTTGTAGAAAATTGTGAATTATATATGCATATTATATTACATTATTTAAAAAACAAGTTGATGAAACAAGAATTTCTCGTTTCTTGTCCGGCTGTTTGTTTTAAGTCATCATTTCGTAGGTTGTATGGTCGATACAACGACCTTGTCAGTAACTACAATTTATCATTGAGTAAAATGCTAATTATAAATCTATTATTTATAAACTGAATTGACTCCGGATTTTTTACATAATTTCCCACTCATGACAAGGAGCACACGGCGGATGTGACCGGTCAGCATGGGATGCTCACTCCTCCATGGCACCTGATCCTACCTCAAATGTTTTGGATGTCCGTGTTTGCTCTGTTCTTATTTTGTATTGTTTTATTGACTTCTGATCTTGAATACTGTGCGTTATCTCCATATGTTTTAGTAGGTTGTCAATATATTACTTTGATCATTGATATAACCAGTTATTCTTGGTATGATCCTATTGTAGCACAGCCCTTATTTAAAACACTGCAAATGAAAATTCACAGTATTCAATAATATAGTTTTTTTACAAAATAAAAAAGTATCCCTTCATTGGAGTGATTAGCATATTCCAACAATATTTCAGAATCCCTTGGATACTAATTATGTTCCGTTATTAGCAGACCTCTTTTTGTATTCATATGAGGGTGAATTTATTCAAAAACTTTTACATGTTAAGAAAACGTCTCTTGCTGTCGCCTTCAATTCAAAAGCTAGTGTAGAGAATTTATATTAGTTGATTGTCAGATTCCGGATTGTTCCATGTAGAGAATTTATATTATTGATTGTCAGATTCCGGATTGTTAGCTTATTATTATTAATCTCCCATTTAGCTGTATCACCTTATCTATTAGTAAGCATAGTCAGTTTATTGCCCTGTAATTACGGTGATAATTAGTTAATCACGGGTGGTCCTTGTATAATTTTATGTATTGCCTCCCCACTTAGAGGAGGTAGAATTTTCACTCCCCACATTGTGGAGGCCAGTTTACTTATAAATGAGCGCATTTGATCATTTAAATAGATGAAGTTTAGTTGTTGTAGTTCTGTGTTTAGAGAGTTGAAGAAAAGTTATTCTATAGAGATAGTTAAAGTAAGTGATGCTATAAGAGTTTGATAGAATTGATTTAGAATGGATTTATACTGGATTACGGGATTTTAGGTTTTATATACTGTATTTTCATTTGGATTATTTTACTATTATTTTAATACGGACTTATCATTCAGCACAATACTGAGGAAAGTTGGAACTTTAAGAGAAAAACCGCTCGGACAATAAATATGTAGACACTCGGCAGTATAAGCCGACTTCCCTGCAGCTCGACCTGCGCTACAACTGGTGGCAGCGGTGGGATCCGTGTTGATTCATGTGGATTTGTGAGATTCATATGGATTTAAATTCATGGATTTTACGGACCGTTCAAAATAGTGAATGAATTTGATAATTTCAGTGAAATTGAAAAATGAAAAAATTTTCATTTGTGAAACATTATACCATTAAGAAAAATGGATGGGTATGTGAAATATTTTGAGGACTTGGAAATTTACGATTTAAAGTGTACCAGATGTGATCACACATTCTCTAAATCTAAGGCCAAAAACAAAGTTATAATGGAGTGTGAAAAATGTGCAACCTCAGTGTTCCAATTTTCCTGTCCTCGTTGTGGCAATGTGGAATACCGTTAGTGCATTCGCAAAAATGAGTTATGTCACCGTATATGATTTAGATGAATCAGGAAATTTTGTGTTACTTGGAAGTGTAAACGTTAACCTCCAAAAGAATGTCCAAACTGCTATGTAATCGCAGCTAAGATAAGGCGGCCCGTAAAATATTAAACTGTTCAAACTGTACTAACTTCTCTGAACTACCTAGATATGACGTCATAATAGAATATGACATCAAGTCACTGCATACTTGAGCTGACATGGCGGGGAAAGTGTCATAATTATTACAAGGCATGCAGATTTATTATGGGGATTTGTATTTAATTCAAAAGTAAGGGTTTTTTTTAACCTTGTGTGTGCTGTAATAATGTTTAACATTTGATATTTAAATATCTCATTTCCCTTTTTTTGTTCATATGCATATATTCAAGCAATAGCAAAAAATTATGTTTAAACACTCCCCTTACCCTTCCGTAACAGATTTAGAATGTATGAATCGTGTTTATATTGGACTGGCACAAGTGAAAGAAAAGGGATAAATTGAAGATATTTTGCGTGAATCTAAAAGAGAAGTATGTCTTTTAACTGAATTTTGCTGGGGGGTGTTTAATTTTTTGGTTTTTGTATAAATCGCGATAAAGAGTAGAAAATACCTCTTCTTATGCGGGTAAGTTGAATTTCTCGTTAAGTATTTTCTTAAGAAGGAAAAATTAAACCTGCCCCCAGTACTTTCTATGTACCAGAGATCACGATGAATTGATCGATGCAACAAACTTTGCACAATAATTGTGTTATGCCTTGTGGATGCATTTTTTTGCAACATTTAAGCATATCAAAAATGTCCGTCACGTGATCAACACAGTCATCTCACATCACAGAAATGCTTTATTATAATACATGATTAAGTTATCTTTTTTCAAGGGTAACAAATTAAAATTAAAATATAGCTCAAATTAAAATATATATTTTAAAGACATTTTAAGCCTTCGGACAGCCTTATCATAACTGCGATGTTTGTGAAAAGTGAGAATCGCCATTGTATTTACAGAAAAAAAGGACACATAATAATAATAATAATAATAATAATAAAAATAATAATAATGCTTTATTTTTAGAAGGTAACACGGTTAGTACATGGTAATATTCTTCCCCGGGGCCTTCTACAATTCAAACGATATACATAAAATAGAACAATCAAACATGTATACGATGTACATGAAAATATAAGCTCATTCTATAACTTCATAATCGAACGAGTATACAAATTAATGAAAATATAAGACAATAAATAAGTCAATATACAAAGTTAAAAGAGATAGGAATATCAATAAAAAGGACATCTATTATAATAAAATTACAGACGTTGGCTAATTATAACTTTTTCCAAATTCTTTCTAAAAACAGGTAAAGATGGCGATAATTTAACATGTAACGGTAGATATTCCATAAATGTACACCAGAATATTGAAAAAAGTTTGTAAATAAGATTGTTCGATGCTTTGGTAATCGAAGATTATAATTAAATTCTGAACGCAATGAGTATGATCCAGAACTGTGAAAAATAAAAAGATTTGGATATATTCGGGGTCATACCATAAAAAGTTTTATAAAATAAAATACATTTATGAAACGTAACTAACTCAAAAACATTTAACCATCCTAGTTTTTCAAACAAAGGCTTAGATGGTTGGTCAGGTGCTGCATCAAAATAATTCTAAGCCCGTTTCTGAAGCTTATGAATTCTCTCAATGTTACATTTGGACGTATTACCCCAGACTGTGAGACAATAGTTTATTGTAGGCAAGATGTATGCATTATAGAAGAGTTTTCTTGTACTTAATGGAAGAAATTTTTTAAATTTTTACGGAGCGTAAATAATTTGTTACTCAGGGATTTACAAACTTCATCAACATGACAATTATACTGAAGAGATTAATTTATCTGAATACCTAGGAGTTTTTCAACTTCAACATTTTCCAAGTTTTTGCCAGAAATTTTTGCATCAAGTACTGGGTTATTTAATCTTTTTTTTTGTTGTGTACACATAAGCATTTTTTTGATTTTCTGTGAGTATCATTTGATTCTGTAAACACCAGTTTTCAATTTCACGTAAATCAGAATTTAAATGTGTTTCAAATTATGTACATTGCTGTTAGGTAAATGCAGAGTAGCATCGTCCGCAAACATATCAATATTAGAGTAATTTACACATAAAGGAAGATCATTTATATACAATAAAAATAGGAGTGGGCCTAAAATGGATCCCGTGGCACCCCTGCTGTGATAGGTAAAATATGGGAAAGAACAGGGCCCCAATTTTTACACTTTTTTCCTTTCGTTTAAATATGATTGGAACCACTTGATTGTTAGTGAATAAAAATTAAAATGTGAATTTTCTATTAAGAATATACTACTAAATCCCTTTACTAAAATCTAAAAAAGCTATCCCAATTAAATTTCCGTCCTTTTCATGCAACAAGTTATCGATTAATTTGGTTAGTGCTGTCTGGCAAGAGTGGAATTCCCTAAAACTAGACTGTGAGCTCACAATGAGGTCAAAAGCTCTCGTAAATTCACGTACTTGATTTGCAATATGCTTTTAAAAAATTTTTGACAAAGTTGGTAGGATAATATTGGACGGTAATTACTATACCTTTTATCGCCTTTTTTATATAGGGGGGGATTTAGTTTTTCAGCTGGGAAGGGAAGATGCCATTAGTAATGCTATATTAATGAGATAGTTATGGGTTTAGAAATTACATTTGCAGAAAGTTTTGGGGCCCAATGAAATCTACACCTGCTGATTTATTAATGTCAAGTGAGTGTAGCATAGTTTAGACATCGTCCTGGCTTATAGGAAGTAAGCTAAACACGTTTTCATCATTGAGTTTGGACTTCGTGAATTCTTTTAATTTTTGAGAATTAAAGCTATGATTTTGTGTTTTAGGTAATAAATTGTCAGAAATTCTTGTGAAATGCTCATTAAAAACATTTACGATTAGTTGTAAATCATCAATTTCTGATTCATTGTCTTTAATAAGAGTGGGAAAAATTTTTTTTGACTTGGAAGCTAAATGATTAAGATAGCTCCACATTTCTCTAGGATTAGAGCTCTCCTCAATTGCTGATTTGTGTACATACATTTTGCATTATTAATCAACAGAGTTTTATTTCTCCAATGACAAAATTATCAAAGTCTTTATGTTGATGATAGAATCTGTAACTGTCTAGCTTCATTAATTTCTGGTGTGAACCTTTGGACGAGATTGGTTTTTACACGTTTAGTTTTTACCGTAGCATGTTTATTGAGAATGGTATTAAACATGCTGTAGAAATTTTCTAATATTTTAGGATTTTAAAATTTGAAGAACATTAAAATTGGACTTTGTAAATCAGAGAGAAATTCTTCCTCATTAAAATTTTTAAAAATCTCTGTATTGAATTTCAGTGTATTTTCCCTTACGCTGCATGCTGTTAGATTTACGGGTTGCACAAACAGGGTAATGGTCAGAGATAGCTATGGGTGGTACTTGAATTTCGCAGTGTTATCGGGTTTGGGGGAGTGTAAAAATGATCAATAAGGGTACATGAGGTGTTAGTTATTCTAGTAGGTATGGTAATTAGTTGAGTAAGTCCAAATTCTTCAAGAGCAGATGTCCAAGATTGAGGGGGGGCTTTAAGCAAATCTACATTAAAAACACCTGTAAGAATTTTTTGGTATCACAGCAGGGGGCACAATTATTTCTTGTAGGCTTCCACCCAGCAGGAGGGGGCAGATGGTGGGCGGTATGCAGAACAATAAAGTATAGGTTTTGTGTTCTTTAAATTAATTTTAAATTTGTCTCAATGTTACTGATTTCTAAATCTTTTCGACGTTTATAGGATAGTTCATTTGAGATATAAATTACTATTCCACCACCTGCCTTATTTTGTCTATCTTTTCTTTAAGTACATAGCCATCTATACTCAAATCTGAATCACTAATATGGTCCTGTAAAAAAGTCTACAAAGCCCCAGTACATCCATAGATCGTTCATTTTGTAGAATTAATTTCAGTTCGTCCAATTTTGGGAAAATGAAAATATTAAAATTTCCAAAACGCAAACCCTTTTGTACAAGACCAAATCCTATGTTCACTGGAGTACATTTATTAGCTGGCTTATAGTTTTGTTTGAATTAAAAATTTTAATGAAGACTTTTGTTTATCTTATTTTCAGACATAGATATCTGCGCAGCTTTAAGGGAATTTCTTTTTTTTGGAGGGTAATTTACCTGAGGATTTTTAACGTGTTTAACGATGAGGGAATTTTTTACATTGCATATACATAATATTTGGTTACATTCTGAATAAAATTTTTAATAAAAAATTATTTTTAAACTTAAAGGAAAAACACTCTGAATTCGGGTGTTCATTGCCCCTATTTTAGTATGGACAAAACTTTTGTTTTTGTCCAGGTTCCCCCCAATACCAACAGTCTACTTTGCTACCATGTCTACAGTTCCGGGATGAGTGGCCTTGTTCTCCACAGTAGTAACAGGATGTAGACTTCATGGACACGGGCAGGTTGCATCTGATTTTGCTTTAGAATTGAGACATGTTCATTGTAAAGTTTCAGCGAGAGGCGGTTCCTTTGTCTGACAAATGTATGCCGTCCTTCCAGTACAATGAGGGAATTCCCGTCATTAAAAATCCGACTTGATTAATAATTGTTGCACCGTATTCTTCACACACAAAGCGGATAATATCATTCACACCGGTAACCATTGCATCTTTTTTTGGGATACTTCGGATACGTAAACACGAATGTTTAATTTCCCCTTTCCTGTCCTTCTATTTGCAAAAACATTTTATTGCTTCCATGTCGCGCTGATTTGATACATCGTTTCCTCCGGCCTGGATAATGATATTTTCCAAAGAAGATACATCGTATTGACGTAATTTTTTACGAATGAATGAGATACTGGCTCCTTGTTAGTACTCACACGAATATTGGAATTTAACCCTCGGGTTCTAATTCTTTGCAGAATTGAACTGCCAATGATGAGTGTTGATTTTAAGTTGGGAGAATTTGGAGAAGGTTTTTGAAGGGAATTTTTTTGGTTTTCTGTACACATGTGGTTCTGGTTCCGTATCATGTGGTTCTGGTTCCGTATTTGTTGAACATTCATTTTTTGATGTTTCCGTAAGAACATTGTCACACTGCACATGTCTAGACGTGAGTTTTTGGGGTCCCTTTGGCAGATCATCGGTACAATTGCCCTTATTCTTGAAGACTTTCGGAATTGTTTGATACTTAACTAAAATTTTTTGACATTTTCACCCAGTTTCTTTTTAAGGACTCAACTTCTTGTGTTAGACATGAACAACTAACGAAAGTTCCTCCACACGTAGAGCAGAATCACCACACCTGCTACATTCTTTTGATTCATTACACTGCACAATACTGGATGTATTCCTCATAGGAGTAGATGCCATATGTGGTGGTGGTTGGGAAAGAATAATGTTTAGTCGTTTATATCACAGGCATAGACACTTATTTCTTCAAGGAATTTCTCGCACCATGTTGTGCTGAACTACCCTGAATGTGTAGTACTGAGGTGCTTCTGTATTTGTAGCCGTAACCGATCTACAATTAGTCTTAAAAATATCCATCTCCTCTTGTAGTTTTTTAAAAATTAGTTCCTGTTCAAGATATGAGAAAATGGTGAATTTTTTACCTGGTCAAAACTCACAGTAATGCTCCTTTTGTTGGTGGTTACCTTTAGGAAGCTGGGTAAATCCACATTAATTTGCAGTTTATCCTGACTGTCATTTATTGGATTTGTGAAACCAGAAAAAAAAATCCAAAATTGATCTGAAAAAGCTTGAACCTGAGCTTTCATCCATCATTTGATTTATTACATTGTATTTTTAACACAGGAATCATAATCCAAATCAAAACATTTAAGGCGCATTAAAAAACTGTATAGGTATCTCAGGTAAAATCAGGAGCAAACTGAAACCGTCTTATTCTGCACGTTCCTGTGTATATCAATACAAAAATAAGTAAATATTACAAGTGCCCGTTTTGTGGATGCAGACTCAAAGCCTACGATGAATTCTAGAGACTTTGTGTGATTTAAGCGTGTTAATTCTACCATAAACAAGTAGTTCAAATTATTGTTTAAACTGGATTTATTTACTGTGTTTGTTGCATTGACACATTGTGCATTAATTCTCAACACTATGTTTGGAGGGGAACGCACGACGTTTTCACCGAGAATATGGAATTAACTGGTAATGTACCCTCAGCCAGCACACCTGAATTACCAGGAGGAACCTTACCAAAAACGCCAGGATCAACAGCAAGACGCAGACTTTTACCAGAATTTGATCAGGAATCACTATCACCTATTCTACCTAAAATAAAAAACTACAGCAATGTATGAGAACAACGTTCATTGCAAATCTTTGGAAAAAGTATTCCGGATGGAGTTCTTTCCTGAGATTTTTTACTGTGATTTTACTGTGTAAGCTAGTGATTATTACCGTTTACCATTATTTTCCGGGATATCTACTGTATTGC
>NW_026921782.1:0-10265 GCF_032062105.1 Saccostrea cuccullata | reverse complement strand
AGAAACATCAAATATCTTTGCTAGATAGCAGTTAGCATTACATATTCTGTAAAGAATCAATTTTTATTTAGCATTGTAGGGGGAATTTGGAATAAAAGATAGGTACCCTCAAGTGCAATGGAAGTAAGGGCGTACATGTAAGAACGAAAGATCGTACGAATGAACGGTTGAAAATCCCAACAATGTGTACCCCTACCTTTTAGTGGTCAGCTGGTATCGTTAAACAAAAGTCACCCATTTACAGTTAAAATTTTCATTTTTTTGTCTGCAGTAAATTTGTTTTCGATATTAAGAAATATCTTTTTAGATATGGTTATTAAAAACCAATAAACAATAAACATAATAAAATAGTAAAAAAATATTTTTTAAAAAGGTAATATTTACACCATAAACCCTTTTTAGCATTTGAGCCTGCTACATGTAACATATCTTTTGTCGATATCAAGAATTGTGTTTATACGTAAAAGTGAGGGGAAGAAGGACTTTAAGCTGAAAAAGTACTTGTCATTAAAATTTTTTTTATATATTTTGTATATTTCTAATATACTATGTCCCACATACATTTAAGCAGTTATATCAATAGGTGTCTAGAATTGTTTTGGGGATATTGAGTTACAATTACAACATGTACTATGCCCCACAGAGTCTAAGTGGAGTTTTGATTCTCCATGTTTCTGGGCCAAGTACTTTGTCCATTATGTTATTTTTTCAGCATAGATAAAAAATATGTCAGTATAAATGTGTCTATTAAAATATTTCACAGTATGAATAGGGTTTAAAATTCGAAAAAGCAAGTTTCTTCTGTCAAAGACTGTCAGAAGACGGAAAATTGTCAATGAGTACTTTTTAAGACAACATAAAGGAAAAAAACTTAATTTACAAAAACATTCTATCATTCAATATTTGAAAATATACGTTGAAATGTTATTTATTATATTAATTAAATGTAAAAAAAAAATATCGAATGGTGAAGCTGAATTCATTATTGCACAGTTAAACAAAACCTAAGTCTGAGAAAAATGTGTCATGTTTACATTCCTCGAGTACAGAAGAAACCAACTATGACGTCACACATTTGCGAAATAAGACATACCCACAAAACCTTTCCATCAACAACTATGTAAAATATTTTTTGTGTTCCCTAATCATAATTATTCACAAAATACCAAAACATGTTCGGATCATGACCCGATTTTCATGATATAATACTGCCCATGTTTTGCCGTGTTTAATCCTACTGCAATAAGAGAAAATCTTCTCGAGATCCACTGGGCTAGTAAAACCACTTTTTGAAAGAATTAAATATTAAGGTAGGATTCTTCTCTGGTTTCTGACTAGCTGGAATATTCAAAGTAAATTTGTTGATATGATATATATTTAGTGTAAGAGATTTAAAAGACCATATTTTTCTTTCCTCATCACAATTATACAACTTTAAATAGAAATGCTAAACTGCTTTTGAAAACTAGCAAGGACTATATTTTTGGCAGAATGGTGGCGTATGAATATATCTTCTTTTTTGCGTCTCAAAATTATTATAGAATATTGGATTTAGTTATAATGTTTACACAATCAAAGACTAGACGAAATTTTCATATGTAAGTTAAATTAATAATAAGGGACTAAAGTTTCAAAATATATCAAATAAATAAGATTTTCACACATACTAGAACTATGTTGGCTTTTAAATGCTTCAAATCTTAGGACGGATTTGAGCAAAAAATCAGAAAAAGTGTTTTTCTCTCTTTAGTAAACGATCAAAACTTTTAGTTTTTGTATCATTTTGTACCTTTATGTGACAACTTTACTATATGTGAAAATTGGAAAAAGTTCAATATAGGAAGCATATAAAAATACCTAATAAATCCTAAAAAATTAAGAAAAGTAGAGGAAATTCGGATTAGCAAATATCCATTTTATTTTAATTATCCATCTCTCTCTCTCTCTCTCTCTCTCTCTCTCTATATCATCTTATAGGCCCTATATAGTAGTATCTTTTTATGCAAAAAAAAAAAAACATTCAATCTTTTGAATTACAAGTAGGGATCGCAAAATTTGAAGCAGTATTTTTTCATTCTCAATGTCCAGAAAAAAAAGGTAATGACCTTGACCTGACCTTGCCTCTAATATTAAACGGTCAAATTTAATCTCGCTGATACCATCACTTAGTGATATTGTCCTCTTGATTCTGTTTAAATTTCATTAATTTTTAAATACAAGAACTGTGAGAAGAATCCTACCTTAAGATGATATTTTGCGTAATTATGCTCGCGAAAATTTAATTGTCGCGTAAAATAGTATTCCTTCAGATCATATAGAGCAATAATTACAATTCGCGAAAATTTTGTTTCGCTAATCAAGAGTCAATGACTATCTCGCGAAAATAATGTGTCGCGAAAATTTACTGATCTACAGTAGATGCTAGTAAAAAGAATTACTCTTTTATAAGATATGAATTAGTAGGATTTGATGCCAAATATACACATTCATTATGTCAGTATGAATATCAGATACATTGATGTCGGTATCTTACACAGCATAAACATTTGTCACATCCACATAAATACAACAGAAAGGATGAGTGCACTTAGGGATCTGCGAATTTTGCGTGAAAATAAACTTTCAAAACAGACATTTTTCTTTTAGTTGTAGGAATGAGCAACATCTTTTCTACAAATTTACTCAATTACAATTAATAAAAGTATGTATCTACGATGTACGAATCTGTTTTCTGCAATCTCCGTATGAAAATGAGGACGCCAACTTTTTTCCTGACTTTATACATAGTCAGCGCATGTTCGTCTTTTGTTCTCCTTTTAACATTAATTGTATATTTGCATTTGTAATTTTGTGTTAAAAGGAGATTAATAGACAAGCATGCGCTCATTGTTTTAAAGAAAAAAAACTGCTTCTTCTTACATTCGCTCTCTCTGTTGTAACCAAGGACCGTGACACGTTGAATATTATAATTCACCACGTGATATCTTTCCTCAGCTTATTTTGTAAATACAAAATTCCGTCAGGTGACTTACATGTATAGGTAGCATATTTTAGCTAACTAGGACACTGCGTTCGAACACGATTAATAATCAGCCATAGATTTAAAATATACTTTTCATACATGGATGAGCTTGTATGTCTAAAACCTTTGTAAATAATGTACCTGTGCCATACAGAATAAACAGAAAGATGGAAAATAATGATCTCGTATTTTAAATACATTTCATTGTTATTCATCCAGTCTAATTTTAGATTCATTCTTACGATAGGTTAACCCCGCCTCTCATACATACATAATGTTCAATCAGGGGCAGGTAAGTGTAAATGGTCTGTATTTGGGAAACCGTAAGGAAAAAAATAACATAAAATCAGGTATTGCATTACAGTCTAAAATCATTTTTGACATTTCAATTGTGTATCTAATTGACAGACCACTGTAGTAAATATATAACAGTGAACTTAGGTCAAGATTTAAAAGCAACGGAACCTACAGAAAAAGACCCAAAACACAGCGTTAAGTGCAGTCATCCTTTAGAGGCATAAGAGATACGTCTTCATGATATAGTAAATTGAAAAGTCACGAATTTATTTTTAAATTAATATAATGTATTATTTATTCTTTACGCTTTTGAACAGACAGCACAAACAATTTCTCTTCCCTCAACGTATGGTGGACATTTCAATGACCCACAGCGACCTTCTACAAAATAAAATAGGTAGCCATCTTTATTCGCATGACCGCCCTGCAAGGTATCAGGATTCTTGTCCACACACGTGTATGTTGTACCAGCTTTATGATTGAAATGTCCAGCCATGAGATAGCCCTGGTACTCGAGTTTCCATCCCATGTAACAGGTTTTTCTCGCTGAAATGAACACAAATATACATATGTAGCTTAAATTTTCAAAAAAAGAGAAGAAAAGAAACTATGATCTTAGAAATGGGTTTGCTTGGTTAAAAGTAAAGTATAGTCGGATATGTTCTGTAATCTTACTTTTAAGATTTTACTAGTTAATATAATGCCAAATTAATGATAAATATGCTTTATCATTGAAACAAAAAAAATCTTTCAATAAGAATGAGTAACAAGACTGAAATGTGAAAAAAAGTATAGAGATTATTAAATGGCAGTGACCCCAAGCCCTCTTAAGGTCAAGAAATTCGCCATTAAATGCTATCGAGGCACTCCCGCAATCATCTGCATAACACCACTAAGGAAACAAATCACTAGATGAAATCTCGTTGAGAGCAGAGTGTAGGTATTTCGTCCCATTTCTAACATGATGATTTTCACTGAGATATTTCGATTGAAAAAAAGAGAAACAACTAAATGTGAATATGAAAAAAGTACACAAATTTTTCAAAGTATGTTAAGAAACACTTAGATAAGGGAACTCTCTAAATTCTAATGAACTTCCGGGGTTTGTTTATTTACAACTTCATTGAAAGAAAGAGCTTAATACGACACAAAACAGATCTTCATGCGCAAGGAATCTTACATCGGAATCTCGATGAAAACTACGCATTTTTTGACTATTCCTGGTTTGGAGAATCAAGTTCCGGTGGAAAAAATGACTTACAAGACTCTTTATGCCCCTATTGAAAACATTTTTTTTTAAACTAAAACTTAATAAAGTTTACATGTATTATCAAATTACTTTCAGTGGATAACGGATATGAAGCCTATAACAACGAATGTCAATAATAGTCACGATCGATCATGCATGAATGTTTTAAGATTCAATCTTCAACACTTATTTAAGAAATGAAATCTGGAGGACAAAATTGAATTTTACAGACAGGAAGGAATTTTTTCTCACCAGGAAATACTTTCACGATGGATCTGTTCTGAACAAGACATACAGCACAGGGCACATCATGGTCAAGAAATGGAGCGTAGTGGTTTGTGAATGCATTTGTTTCGTACTCGGCACCATATATATAACCTCCAGCTCCGCTAGTTCCACTCTTATAGTTCCCCCACTCTGGATCCCTCGGCAAACAAAGTGGATCTACAGCTGCTCCTTTGTCAGTATAATGTGACCCCCCGGCGAATCCTACAAAGCTTTAACTCAGGATTAATTGATTATCAGTTTTTACTGAATGTTATATAACGTATGTTGTACATTACATATAAATACGATTATCGTTCTTGTAATAGGTTTGAAGCAATTATTAAACATTTTTAAACACAGGTGAAAAGAATTTCAAAGACCTGTCCAAAACTAAACAAATAAATCATGCTTTTTATAATTCTAAAATGCAGAAAGCATTTTTACCTGAATAAACTAATATTGCTTTTGAGGGACACATCTTCTTTCCCCATATTGTGTATACAATACTTCTGTTTCCTAAATCTACAATAAAAAAAAATTACTCAGTTGAATGAGGATTGATCCAAAGTAATGTCTCAGTGTTCATATCTTTTATATTTGCCGTTATATCATCAAATACAACATGTTGCTATTTGTTATCATTAAGTATGTGTTTTACTCTGATGCTTTGAACAGTGGAAGTGTCGAAATGGGGAAAAACGCCGTTACAAACTGTGCATAATAAAAATTGCAAATTAACTTCAATGCGGGAAAATTGCCAGTAGAAACAGTTACGTTTAACAGAGCCATTTAACCGGTGTCTGATGTTGTCAAAAGACATGCGTGTTCATCCTTGTGTTATGTAAAGGGATATGAACACTTTGTCCAAAGGTACTGTTCAAAGAATTTCAAAAAATGGGCCTATGAGAGGTACCCAGAATTCTTAAAGAACAGAAATTTATGAACGTGTTCGTGAATCTAAAATATTTTTATTAGGAAATATATGACGGTGCATACCAATTATCTGACGTTATGTAGATGCGACCAAAACTAAAATCGCACGTTGTATTAAATCCAATAATTTTAAAAGTATAAATCATGTTGGATTGAGATTTTCAGGTCTGATTCGAATTTTAACAATTTTAAAAATCAAATTTGTGTCACTACTTTTGGACCAACCCTCGTAATCATTACATTGAATCCTGAAAATAAAAACTCTAGTAAATTAGTTCTATTGTCGTCTTTCACCTTTATCTTTTTTGCTAGCGCTCACTTCCTCCTTTAATTTTTTCATAGATTCCTCAATGACGTCAGTGAAGCTTTTGAATTCCCGCCTTAAAGCTTCCACCTGATAGGCTCCGAGTGCAGACGACAGTTGTCCTGTTAGATAACCCTGCAACATGTCTTTACAAGTTCCGGTCTGTGTATCTCCGTGTGCAGCGTGAAGAAGCAGAACGAGGACTAGGTAAAATTTCGTCATCTAGAGAAAAGAAATGTATAAATAGTTATCTAAAACCATCATATTATTCAATTATATCTACGGAAAATTACTGTTATCAAAATTAAAATTTCTAAAGCTTTTTAAAGCAAGCTAAATTCTTCCACATAGAGATATGCAAAAGGTTGGTCGCTAGTATCATGAAACGGAAGATACCGGATTAGATTTCCCTATCCGTCGAAGCATCAAACCTAAGATATTTAATTTATATGGGATGTGTCTGTTCCTTCACCAAACTACAGCCACTTATAGTGAAAGTCACGGGTTATATTGAATTAAACTAAATAATCCATGGTATAATGTCAGAATAGGCACTGAATTTTCACCACTCAAGCCCCGAATGTCGTCACAATGCCTTAATAACATTTTCATCCGTGAGTTGTGACATCTAAAAGGGGCTAAAAACTTCAGAAAGAGACGGACATGTAATTCATCAATCAATCAATCATTCATATATAATTTCTAAAAAGAAATGTATACATGTATAAAAATTCTCTCCTTTTAAAAATTCCTTTCAGTCATTTTACCTTGAATTAAATGTTTTCCTTGTATAAGATTTTTTTTTCCAACAAATGTCCTTGCATCGCCTATATTTATATATATTTTTTACTCATTATACAGATCTGTAAATTAATACTGACATCTGATATCAACCTACATGTTTTGATTTTATTGTTAGTCATGAAAAAGACAGATTTAAATGTAATTTTAAATCAATATGAAATCTATTTATTTGTAGCTAGAGACATATTTTTGTATAAAGGCACTCTAGAATTGCGAAAAATTATTGACACATTTGAAATAATCTGGTGTATATTATAAGTACTTCTATATGTTTTTCGAACAATAGTAAAATATATTCGGAAAATTTTATGAAAATATTTTATTTTTTTAAACTTCACTGCAACATGATGTAATTTAAACTTAAAAATCCTTTTTACCTATATTCACAGGCACCAAAAGTGAAGATAGAAAGATTAGATGAAAAACTTATAATTTTCGTGTCATGATCAGTGACATTCCTTAATCGTTTTGCCAACAAGATATTTTTGAAACTTATTAAAAAGAAATGGGAGAGGAGGTGTAGACACGATCCACACTATAGGTGTCTGCAAGTGATATTAATTTAATTCTATATGTTCAATTTTTATTGCCTTAGCTGACAAAATGTCATTACAGAGTAAAAGAGTTTTTTCAATGATTATCTATGTCAAAACATATTACTACAGTGTATTTTCCTGCATTTAAACATTCATAGAATTAAAAACACAATATAAATTGGTACAGGCTATGAGATTATTGAAGCCCAATAAAAAAAATCACAAAGTCCTAAAAAGTTATTTTTTACAAAAAGAACACAAATTAGTAATTGTCGAATATTTATCCCTGTAGTGACGCATTTGTATCAACATATACACTGAAAGAGAACAATTTTTTGCTTAGATAGATTTATTTAGTCGGCTATGTTGATTGTAAATATTCGGAAATAATGGTTCTATACCGGTATATATTATAGGCCTAAAGTCTGCAATTCTGAAAGTATATTAACTGAGAGCCCACTAGTAAATTCAAAGGGTCAGTTATTTCTTATCAAACATCTTTTCACTCCCATCCCTGACAAACTCATAAGATTTGTTATAAATAAACAGCATCTGGTTCTACCAGACAAACTTTTGCTTGTGGTGTTAATTTTGTTAACACTGGGGTGCCAATGGTCAGTTACCGCTTCTTTGAAAAGATGAGATCCACCCCTTAAGGTTTTATTCATACTGCAGGCAATTGGTACGGGAAAAAATTGGCATTGAAAAAGTAAGCCCCCCCCCACCCCCATGAAATAGGACTGTCAACTTTGGCAACTTTTCCTGGGTCCTTTTTTTTTTGGCTTGTAAACTTTTTAGATAAGTATTTTTTTTCTCAGACCCCCCCCCCACTTTCAAAAAGGATGCTACGTGACGGTATCGTATTATATTATTATTAAATAAACTTCGGACTCAAAATATCGAGCCTCTTATTCGATGGTCTTAATTTTTTTAAGGTGGGGCTTACTAGTTAGGACATTTGTAGTTTTGCTTCTATACCGCTGTTCCCACATTAAAGTAGTTTGATAAAGGAACGAAAGGAGGGAATCTCACAAGTTCACCTCCAATGGATTCTTTCTTAGATAGTTAAAAATTATTATTAAGTATCTATATAAATTTTATTTTATATTTAAATATTAGAAAAGTGCATGAATTAAATCATGTAGGTATAATATTGACCAAATGAAACACACGCCCCTTTTCGGGAAAAGGATCAAAAATAGATGAATACATGTACGTTCCTAGAAAGTGCAGTAAAATTTAAAAACACATCATAATTTCATGCAAGTTAAGCTTCTCAGTGATTAAGACAATCGATCGTTTTTAAATAGAGGAGGGGAGGGGGTTGTTACTTGAAAATATTTTGACATTTATTCATTCATGATTTATTTTCCCCATAAAAGGGGTTGGTTTCATAATTCCCCTTTTAAGTGAGCCATTGGCCTATCAAACTTTCGAACTGGTACTCAACTGTAAAAGCGTATGAACAAAATTAAGAAATGCTGAAAGTGAAATTAAATAGTTTGTTCGACTACATGTACCTCTCCAATAAAGGAAGGTGGCTATAATATGCTTTGTAAATAAACAGACTAGGGAATATACCAGATTGACCGGTTGACATCTTAATTCACTGGCTCGCGAGTCATAGGAACAACCTGGGATTAATACGAACAAGCTCTCATTTTTGTGAACTTTTCTTAATTCACAAAAGGAATATTAAATTAAAAACTCAATGGGGACTTTTTTTCATTTTATAAACCGCATATGTACCAGATTGATTTATTGTATGTTTTACGCCGAATTGGCAATATTTCAGCCACATATCGGCGACATATATATCAGAAATGTATTTCAAAAATCATTCACATGACTGTCATGATTAATAAATGCAGGGTAGTGAATATGTACATAAAATTATAAGAAAGAGATCAACATTAAAACGACTTATCTTCAAAATATTTATTGATGATGTTGTTCATTAAAGTTATTTTGCAAAGAATTGAAATAAAATGAAACGTCTTGGTGCAAATTGCACATTAATCGCGGTGTCCTGACAGTTGTACATATTTTCTCTAATCTGTCCGAACAAATAACTAATTTGTCCGTACAGATAACTAATTCGTTCGTACAAATAACTAATTTGTCCGAACGAATTTCTAATTTGTCCGAACAAATTTCTAATTTGTCCGAATGAATTTCTAATTTGTCCGAACAAATAACTTATTTTGTCCGAACAAATTTCTAAATTCGACCGAACGAATTTTTAATTTGTCCGAACGAATTTTTAATTTGTCCGAACGAATATCTAATTCGTTCGAACAAATTTCTAATTTTTCCGAACTAATAAAATTATTTTTTTTTACCTGGCCCTCCAGCGGCGCCGTAAGATTATAATCTATATGCGAAAAATTATAATAATGCGCCCAAATTGACTGGCAAGATAATAATCATGAAATGTGAGTAATTATAGGTCTAAGACAAAATGATAGTTATAATAATAATGAGTACATATTTAACAGATAAGATTATAATTGTTGCAGGTAATTTAAGACTCACAAAAATCCGAAAAGGCGAACTGTTGCGAACTTTTTTTGCCAATTTGCAATATTTTTTGATCCAGTAAAGCGCTACATGTAATTCAAGATATCAACTATTTATTTCATGAAAGTTTTAAAAGTTATAAATGATATTTCTTCATGTTTAATATACTTGTACGCATATAATAAAATACGGTACTGTGTGGCCTTGTAAATTAAGCTTTTTAGGGGTTCATCAACAGTAAGATGTCTGTTTTGTGATGATTTCTGTGTTACATCAGATTCTCCACACATCAGGTCTGACATAGTACTGCCTTGTGAAGACTTTCTGGACCCT
>NW_026921781.1:0-10042 GCF_032062105.1 Saccostrea cuccullata | reverse complement strand
TTAAGTTTGACGTTTTCTTCCTCCATATTTTGACTTTTTGTCTCCAAGTCCTTTAAGTCCTTTGTCACCTCACTAAGAGTCGTCTTAATAAATTGCCTATCGTTTTTATTGTCTATGGCATCCATCACTAAATTCTGTATTTTCTGAACCATAGAAAAGCGCACCAAACTCTCTTGATTCAAAATGTCCCGTAAGACGTTGGAAATTTTTCCTGATGCAGTACTTGACAACAAACTATTATTGTCAGAAGTTTTGTTTTCAAGTAAAGATAAACGGCCGAATGTTCCATACATGCACAAAGATAAAATTAAACACTGTACGTGTAAGGCACCCATCTTCTCAGAAAAATTAACTGCTGATGCTTCAAGACAGCTGTTTATATTGTGTTCAGCAATGAGTATTAGTAATCTTAGCAACAAAAATAAACTTAGAAAATAAGTGTTTTCCCTGAAAATATGACTAGCTACTTGTCTTGATTTCAAAGTGACATGATACCCTTGTACGAAATGAAAAAGATATCCCGATTGGAATTACTAATGACCATGTACTTAATGAGTAATATTAAAAATAAGTGTTTTTCGCTGAAAAACTGATTTGTTACTTGGCAAACTTTCAAGTAACAACTTAATCTTTCTCGAAAAAGTTAACATTATCCGGAGTATAATCACTTTTGATAATATACTTAATGAGTAATAAAGAAATTAAGTGTTTTTCACTGAAAAAAATGACATGGTACTTGTAATTGAGATAAGGGTTCACAACTTTAACCATTAAAAGCTTTTCTATCTATGGTATTATACAACCATTTCTATAATAAGCTTTGTTTTGGGGTAAAGGCAAGACATCTCTGGTTATGATATTAAAAGGATGCTGAATTTTTTCGTTGACAACCTTCTTTGTAGTTTTGGAAACCAGGTCTTATTACCTACTGGCTGTTGGAATTTCGATCTTTACTACATGTACTCCTTTACTATCAGATCTGAATTTATATTTCAACAAGTAGAATTTATTCAATAACGTGTATAATAGAAGAAGAAAACCCTTTCCGTGGCCTTTCAACGAGACATTTAGGTATAAAAGCTTCGTTTGGGGAACATAATAAGGAGACTAATTGTTCAAAGAACAATTTTAATTTTAATTCAAAGAACAATTTCAGGCCTTTGCACCTTCTTGAGTGTTTTCGTATATCATTTGCCGTCAGAAAAGAAGAAAAATTCAAGAAAATAAATAGAACAGCAAAATCCTCCTTTTTCTACAACAGTGATTTTAACATCGAGCTCGAAGTTGGTTTTCAGATAATTTTTTTTTCCAATTTTGGATTCAGAAGGCATAATTTTTTTTTTACAATGATAAGATAGAAAGTTCTGAAAGAAAGAATACATACACACAAATAAACATGCGCACACATGTTATGCAAAACAATAAAAAATAAGAATGTATTCCAAGAACACATACATAGTATAGTATAATTAAAATATCATCTTGAATGGGTCTTCTATCTTTCTAGAAAATTATCTTAATGCTGGTTTTGTTTTCATAAGTGACTTGTTCAACTTCGATAATAATTTTAAGCCAAGACGATTTAAAGATCTTAGTGTAAAAACAAATTTTGTTAAACTTTCTGGTTTGAAACAGGCTGTGATAGACAGATTTGTTAACAAAGACCAAATGAATATGGTGTATATATGGACCAAATATACCAAGTTATAGTAAAGCTGAACACAATTCGTAAAAGGAATCTGTCCACCATTTTTGTTCCCGAGTCTAGCTTCTCTGCAGACCCCTATAAATAGGGCAGAACTTAGTAACTGCTCAGTGTAATCAGTCGACGACGGTGAAGACAGACGTATGCTGTACAGAACTCGGTAGCGAGAATGATAACGTAATACTTCATCTAATGCAGGAAAGTAAGATACCAAATAAGTTTACAATTATAGTTGTATAAGTCAGTGCAGTATACATACAATACAGATAAACGTAACTGCAATAAAATATAAACAAAGGTAATGCAAGATAACCAGCACGAACACGGGTCGCCATTCCACCCCGATACTCGTGACAATAATACAGTCAGGTGTAACGAATGCGACGAGTATACCCTAGTATTGTCTATTGGGGCGACTTCGATTGGTACCCGAGTACGCACTCGAGTTACTTGAGTTTCAATCGAACGACCATAGTTACTACTCATAATACGTCATATGACCTTATGAACTCTACCCAAGCTAACCCAGCCATACAGTAGGATTACTAGAGTTTCGATATGGCGGCGTCGAAAGAAAAACCCGAACGTAGGAATTATTTTTTACTAAATATTATGTTTAGCATCGCTTATCCTTACAAGCAAACTTCGAAACGCACTTTCTACATGAACGCTTTATAATTTATATGAATATATGTTTATTTGATTAGATTTTTCAGGCTTACTGCCCGATAAAAGCAAAGACATAAATTCAAATTCGAAACCAACAAAGTTCAGAGCTGAAAAAGAAAAACATTTCAACTGCAGCAAAAGCTATAGAAAAAATTAACTCAACAGATGATGTCAAAATGGAACTATTTGACCGCCTTTTAAAACTCATAGAGGAAATTTATTTTATTTTCGCTATCCTTCAAACTCATATGAGTTCGCTTGAAAACCACATGTTTGTGTAAACATCCGGTCATGTGACGTCAACCAAGAGTCAATACTCGGGTATGAATCGAAGTCGCCCTTGATGTATCGTAGATAATGCTATCGAAAATGGCGGATGCCTATTTACGAGTCGTGTTGACAGCTTTAATATGAAAGATTGTAAAGACATGTATGATTAATAGAACGAAAGAAACAAGTACTTCAATCTTAAAATGGAACAAAAATGGATATCTAATCACTATACCTGATTGGAGTAAAATCGTTGAACTTCCATTTAAAATTACACAAAAATCAAAACTTCAGTGGCTACAATTTCAAATTTTACATAGAATAGTTCTTACAAATTTATATTTTTTTAAACTTAAGATAAAGGAGTCTCCCGTTTGCAGTTTCTGTAAGAACTGACATTGATATTGAACACTTTTTTCTTGAATGCTATTTAGTAAAAGAGCTTTGGAGTGATATTGAAGAATGGTTTTTGTATAAGTTTAACATGTCTGTAGTTTTTGACAGAACAACAATGTTCTTTGGCAAACATAAGAATAAGGATGTCCATAAAGTGAAAAATGTGATTACACTGAAAACTAAAAAAATTATAGTTTTCGACTACTAGTATTTTTCAAGTGTCGATCATTACCCCCCCCCCCCAATGTAAAGGTGGAAAACACTATACCTCTATATTATTTTTTTGTTTCTCTCTTCTCTCTCTCTCTTTCTCTTTCTCTCCTCCTTTATATTTCCTTATGTATAAAAACAACTTTCTCATGTGTTTAAATGGGTTGATATGTTTGTGTGTGTGTCTTTATGTAGGTGTGATATCTGTATAAGGTATTTATAATATTAATTTGTAATATTGTATTACCTATATATACAGGTAATACTATACAAATAAACATGTGTCTAGAATATTTTATATTAACATTACATATACAATTAAGTAAAATAAATAAAATTCAGTTTGTATGTTTTCAAAAAGTATTGGTTCGTGTAAACTCATGGCATTATGCCTTTTTTGAAAGTTTTGATAAGATAGCTTTATAATAATTAGTTTGTCTTCATTTGACATTAACCAGATAAATTCGTCCTCTTTTGATAATAATCTGGAAATTTTAAGGTCAAGATCTAGTAAATGACTTTAGACTAATTTTTTGGTGCTAGATCCATTATGACGTCATAATCAATTTCAACTTTCTTTTTCCCGTACTTTAGCAGAATTATGTAGAAAATAAGGTATTTTCATGACATTCAATTTAAAATCATGTGAAAAATAAACCGGATACCTATATTAAATTTGAAATTATTTTAAAGAAGATGCCATGACCATACAAATTACCGTTTTCTGATAGACTATAGGCAATCTGGGTACATTTCTTTTGTCGAATATGAAAAAAAAAACTCCCATATTCGCGACTGGTTTTCTAAATTTTTCAATGAAAATGACAGTTTAGAATATGGTTTTTCATCTTGTTTACCTACAAATTATGCCCCGAAACACCTTATTTGTCCAATTTAAGTTGTAAAGCATCAATAAAGGAGTTTATTTCTCAAATTTGATAAATCTGTAGGCTTTCATTTACTAGATCTTGACCTTAAGCGATGAGATATCACTAAAAATATATTTCTCTCCTCGGTATACAATGGGTATTCAGTAAGAAAATGATATTCATCTTAAAACAATTTTGGTAACATACTAGATATATCAGTGATATCATTGACAGCTGCTTTTTTGATAAAAATGGAACACGTAAATTCACTTACCTGGTCACTGGTCATTTGCAAACTTATTTTGTTAAAAACATTCTGATTGTACACATAACTACTCTGAAGTTGACATCAAAAAGGTATTTGAGTTTCTGATTGAAAAAATCTATGTGGTTTTTGGAGAACAGTATATCCAACAATCGATTTGAATTCCCATGGGTTCCAATTGCGCTCCGTCATCAGCAGAATTTGTTCAAAATCTTATATGTGAAAAGAAGAAAATACAAATACTTGTTGTGGTCTTCAACTAGACATTTTAGAAATATCGATCGACGAACTATTGTCAATTAACAATGGTAATTAATTCCATTTCTATGTCGGATTTCTTCGTCATTTCCATATCGTGACAAGGGCCACACGGCGGGTATGATCGGTCGGCAGGGGATGCTCACTCTTCCATGCCATCTGATCCCACCTCTGATGTTTGGAGGTCTGAGTCTGCTCTGCTCCTATTTCTGTATTGTTTTATGGACTTTTGATCTTGAAAACTTTTGGTTATTCTATACGTTTCGTTCCATATTTCATCTTTAAAACTATTTTGATGTTGTTAGTCAGATATTCATGCATTTTTATATCCTCTTTGAAGTATCTGTGTGTACAATCAGAGCGTTTTTTGGCAAAATAATTTAGTAAATAACCGATAATGAGTTAAATTTACGAGTTCCATTTTTATTAGAAGGAAGATAACGAACAATATTAAATCTCGAAGTCAATAAAACAATACAAAATAGGAGCAGAGTAAATAGGAACCTCTAAAACATCAGAGGTGGAGTAAGGTACCATGGAGGAGTGAGCATCCCATGCTGACCGGTCACACCCGCCGTTAGCTCCTTGTCATGATCAGGTATTAACGGAAAAATCCGTCGTCAGTTCAGTGTATAAATAATGGACTAACAATATGTATGAAAAACGTCAGTCAGCATTTGACTCAATGATGAATTGTATTTGCTGACAAGGTCATTTTATCGACCACAGAACTTACGAAATGATGACTTTTAACGAGACTGCTGATATTCTTGTTTCATCAACTTGCTTGTCAATAATTCACCTCGTTTTAGAAATTTTTCATACGTAGAGCATGCTCTTGCGTAACGAATCAACTGAGATATATATACTCCGTATGCAGGTGATGAAGGTATATTGCTGCATAAGTAAGGAAGATTAACGATAGAAAAGTGAAAGTCATCACGTTTATCATATACCTTGGTTGTTAGATTACTATTAACGTCTTTTTCAAGTAAAATATCCAAGTATGACACAGATGTGTCTGACTCTGTGGTATCTTTTATCTCAAGCTCACCAGGATATATCGTGACGACGTAGGAATGGAAATTACTATTGTTAATTGACAATACGTCGTCGATCTACATGTATCTAAATGTCGAGTTGAAGGCCACAGCAAGTGTTTTCTTCTTTTCACGCATAAGATTTTGCACAAATTCTGCTTCGTATGAATATAAAAATAGGTCTGCTAATAACGGAGCGCAATTGGTACCCATGGGAATCCAATAGATTTTTGGAATACCTGGTCTCTAAAAACTACATAGATATTGTCAATCAGAAATTCAAGCATCTCTTTGATGTCAACTTCAGAGTACTGGTGTGTGCAATCAGAATTTGTTTTAACAAAATAGTTTTGTAAATGACCAATGACCAGGTAAGTGAATTTACGTGTTCCATTTTTATTGAAAAAGCAGCTGTCAATGATATCAAAAAGCCTGGACTTTAATTTATCGTGGGGAATGGTTGTGTATGAAGTTGAAAAGTCGTAAGTTTTTAAGCTGTTGATTTTGGTAAAATCTTTTGATTTCAAATTGTCTAAAAGTTCTTAGGAATTTTCGAGTATCCACATCTGATTCAAACCACTTCTTCAATATATTGTTGCACAGCACACTTGAAGTTTTTCTTTCACTACTGACAATATATTAGTGATGAGTAATGAAAGAGGCTTGGTTGAACATTTACTGGAAATCAGCTGCTTAGGATGTCAAAAAAGTTTGGACTTTAAATTAAATCGGGGAATGGTTGTAAAAGGTATTGCAATGTTCATTCAGTTGATATTTTTTCGGGAGGGGGGGGGGGTGTAATTTCAAGTTTTCTAAACGTTCCTTTGAGTTTATAAGTATCCATATATCTATAAGAAGTTGCTGAAAGTACTCTTTAATTTTTCCCTTTGTTTCTTTGTTTCTGTCAATTTTTTTTTTTGGTGGAAAAGAAAAGAGACTTTAGAGTAGAATAATTTCTAGAATCCTAAATATATTTTGTTTTTATGTTGTTGCAAATATAGTATAGGCATGGTTCATAGAATTGAAATAGATTGCTGGCCTTTGAAATATTAAAAATATTCAAAACAACGTAGTATTTTGAAAAATGGTCTGCTTAGCAAGGGAACTCTCGGTTTGATTACCTTGATTTATTCGCAAATATATCTTGCTGCAAATCTAGTACAATAATTACTGATGCAAAGTATTTTCTCTGTAGCAAAAATTAAGTATTGAAAAAATGTTCGATTATCCTTGGTTAACGCCTAATGAAAAATAAATCTTTATTTGGTTGCTTCTATAAAAGCAAAATGTTACGTTGGGCAGTATTTTTGACTAACCACATCATACTGTTTGCTTTAGAATTCAAAATCCTTATTAAACAACGTGTGATAAACATGACGACTTCAACCTTTTTTTATTATCAACAACCCATATATTTAGCAAATTTATATTTAACAAAATATCCTCATCACCAGCAATGGGGTTTATGTCTCTTAGTTCACTGCTATTCTTTTTACATCACATTCTTTGTCTATAGTTTGCCTCGTTCTAGAAAATGTTAATAAATACGTACAGCATTCTTATGCGTATGAAATCAACTAAGAGACGTAAATTCTATGCTAATTTCTCCAGGGCATCTAATCTCACGTCTGTATAATAGTTCTCTTTGCTCTGCTTTTAATTTTCATTATTTCCATGGACAATCAAACTTGATTATATTCATATTTTATTTTTCTTTCATTATATTCATATGAAAAAATTCCTTACCATTTATTCTATTAATTCATTGAAGAAAAAGCAATCTTTCATTTTTGTAAAAAATAAAACCACATGGAATTATTTGCATTGTTGTGTTTCTTGAGTCATTTATAAATGTATGATCATGTATGTAGTTATCTAACCCCATATTTCTGTCTTTCTATATCATACAATTGGGATTTTAAACAAAACGATTCGTTAACAAAAACACAGATAACTGGGGAGGGATCAGGTACCTGGTAAGAAAAAGCATCTCTTGTAGCTGCTTACATCCGTCATCAGCTCTATGTACTGATCAAATATAGGGTACACTGTTATTCAATTTAATATAAAAGCAATGATTTTACAAAAGGTATGAAAAATGTCACACAAAATGCAACCACTAACTCTTTATGAGGACCTAAGAGCCCTGAACTTGAAATAATGTTGGCAAATTCTTGTAACATCAACTTATTTGTCAGTAGCTTCCCATTGTTTTAAAAACAGATCGTACTAAGAGCATGCTCTTTGGTATCGCATTAGTTGGGAATCATAGCCACCATATACAGTCGATGTTAAAAAAAATACTCCCTGTCAATGAAAGTTATTTTTCTAGAAATGATTTACCATCAAACAAACAGTCAACCTCTGAGAACACCTTTCCGCAGACAATGAGATACACATTGGAATAGAAAACTAGACATGGCCTTTCCCTGTAGATGCAATGAAAATATCGATAGTGTTGGAAATCTTCCGAATTAACAGTTTAACAATGTAAATAGGATGGGACCTTTTAACCTATGATGATACAGAGACGTAAGTGTAGTCAAAGGAATGGGTCTTACAATAAACCTAGCTTTAATACACAATGTCTTTATTGATTCATTACTATGCCACATGGTCATTATTTACTATTTATGTTAAAATGCGCATGTGTCATTTCATTCATTCATGGTTTGTGAGTTCATGACATCTGGCTGACCAGAAACTGAGAACAGACTTAAGTCAAAATTTTCATTTTTGAATAGCTTGTCATTTACTAAGTATGAGATATATGTTACCAAGAATTTGCAGGTTTGTATGATATTCCAATTTAAACATATGCTAAAAATTTTGTTTTCTTATCAAAAGTATTTTTAAAGTTATATTGATTTGAATTTTTGACTTAAGTCTGTTCTCAGTTTATAGGCTTGGGGACAGATGTCATAGGGTGAGTATGGAATGTATGGGTGTGTTTGACTGGTTTTTCCTGTCATTGCGCATGACTGGTGCAAATTTTAGCATTAATAGTAATATTTTTAATCACTTCTGATGAACTGTTATGTTTACTATTAAAGTTACACCCTTTGACAACTACATTACTACTATAAATACAGACAAGTCTTCATCACAGCCACACCAAACTTCATTCTAGTATACCTTTGGAATTTTTAAATAATGTACTTAAAATTGTCAAGGAAAGTCCATTTCTGATTTCTTTACACCAGAAGACTTCTGTGGGAAGTGTCTCCAAAGTATGAAGACGTTTTTCCCTTTAATAAACTGACCAAATTTAAGTCAGACAAAAAATTATTTAGTCCGACAGATTTGATTTTGAAGAGTGCTCTCTAATGACTTCAAACAGAATATTAATGACACTGTAAGATGAAATTCATCTGCTATAGTGTTAAAATAAATTTTGTGCTTCTAAACTACTGTATAAATGGCATTCAAATTTAAGTACTGTAAAATCACATTTCTTCATGGATTCAAATTTTTGAGGTTTAAGGAAAAAAATATTGGTTTGTGGGGATTTGAATTTGTGGTTTTAAAATGATTAGTAGTAATGCATATGGAATTTTACATTTCGTGGTGGTCATAAATTTGTGGGTCTCTCCACACGTCGAAAATGACGAAAATTAACCCCCACGAAAAATAGTGATTTCACAGTAATTGTATAGATGAAATTGATATATTGTATAGACTGAATTATAAGAAAATTAGCAGGTACTATTAAAATTTTATGTTGCCCTCTTTAATTTTTGTACCGATTGCATTTGTATCTTAATCTACTGTATGGTATATAGTTTTGAGTGGTAATTTTTAAATTTCTATAAAGATGACATTCAAAAAATGTTTAAAATATTGTCATCAAAACAGTAAAAATATGTACAATCACTGGCATAAAACAATACAAAAATCTCTATAATGAAGTCTTAATCCAATACAAAATATCTTAAGGAACCATTGTTGTCGAGTACTTTATGCAGTCTCCACAATCTATTTTCCCCCTCTTTGTTTGGTCTTGCTTCACCTCTCTGTCATGTGGAAATTCATGAGGTAGAGTTCCCCTTTCTGTGTTTTAAATCCACACTGATGTTCTTGTATTCTTCCAGTATCCATTATCTACCCCCTTTTTGTTTTGGCCTTTCTTCACTTCTCTGTTATGTGGATTTCCTGTAGGAAGAGTTCCCCTTTCTGTGTAATAAAATCCACACTGATGCTCTTATCTTCTGTCATGGTGGTCAGCTTAAACTCATTTGGCTGTACTTCTATATCACAAAGAAAAAAAGACTTGTATAATTGAGTATACAGAACAGAAAAGGGTCAGTTACTTTTATGTTAAGTTTCCCTTAAATTGATTACGACTTTGGATATAACAGGT
>NW_026921780.1:0-10320 GCF_032062105.1 Saccostrea cuccullata | reverse complement strand
AGCAACGATTAATCTTTCAAATGAAACTTTTTAAAACTTTTGGACGTTATAAAAATTAATAATTAAGACTTTTTCTCTTCGGACAGTAGTGGTTACGTGGGGGGAGTCTTTCTAAAAAAAAAACACAACCATAGGAGAGTCGAAAAATAAATTGAAATGCATACATAATCTGGTTATACCCGCACTTTCTAAAGAAAGTTGGGTTATTTGTTTTTCGTCCTGTCCTCCGTCCGTCCGTTGTCACACTTTTCTTCCCTGAACTCCTCCTACATATTACACAGTAGCTTAATCATCTTTTAAGAGATGGTTGGTGGTGTTATGTAGTAAGGTTTCGGAATTTTGATTTTCCCCGGGGGGTAAAGGGGGGTAAAAATGACGTTTTTTGTGCAAAAAGTCCCGTCTTCCCTAATCCTTCTACATTTTACTCAGCAGCCAAATCACCTTTTGGGGGATGGTTGGTGGTGTCATGTAGATGTGCAGTAAGATTTCGGAATTTTGATTTTGCCCGGGGGGGGTAAAATGGGGGTCAAAAATATTTTTTTGTGCAAAAACCCCCGGCTTCCTTGAACTCCTTTCATTTTATCAGCAGCCAAATCACCTTTTGAGGGATGTTTGGGTGGTGTCATGTAGATGTGCAGTAAGGTTTCGGAATTTTGATTTTGCCCTGGGGGAAAAAGGGGGGTAAAAATGACTTTTTTTTGAAAACAGCCCCATCTTCCCTAACTCCTCTTACATTTTACTTAGCAGCCTAATCATCTTTTGTGGGATGATTAGTGGTGTATGTAGATGTGCAGTAATTTCGGAATTTTGAATTTCCCCCGGGGGGGTCAAAGGGGGGTCAAATACTTTTTTTGTGCAAAAAGTCCCGTCTTCCCTGAACTCCTTCTACATTTTACTCAGCAGCCTAATCACCTTTTGGGGGATGATTGGTGGTGTCATGTAGATGTGCAGAAGGTTTGGAATTTGGATTTTGCCCCGGGGGTAAATGGGGTAAAAATGAGTTTTTTGTGAAAAAAGTCCCGTCTTCCCGAACTCCTTCTACATTTTACTCAGCAGCCAAATCACCTTTTGGGGGATGGTTGGTGGTGTCATGTGATGTCAGTAAGGTTTCGGAATTTTAATTTTCCCCGGGGGGGGTAAAATGGGGGTAAAAATGATGTTTTTTATGTAAAAAGCCCCATCTTCCCTGAACTCCTCTTACATTTTACTTAGCAGCCTAATCATCTTTTGTGGGATGAGTAGTTGTGTCATGTAGAGGGCAGTAAGGTTTCGGAATTTTGATTTTCCCCCGGGGGGTCAAATGGGGGTCAAAAATGACTTTTTTTGTGCAAAAAGTCCCGTCTTCCCTGAACCCCTTTCTACATTTTACCAGCAGCCAAATCACCTTTTGGGGGATGGTTGGTGGTGTCAGGTAGATGTGCAGTAAGGTTTGGAATTTTTTTTTTCCCCGGGGGAAAAATGGGGGTAAAAATAACGTTTTTATACAAAGAGCCCTTTTTTCCCTGAACTCCTCTTACATTTTACTCAGCAGCCTAATCATCTTTTGGGAGATGGTTGGTGGTGTCATGTAGATATGCAGTAAGGTTTTGGAATTTGATTTTCCCCGGGGGGGTCAAATGTGGGTGGAAAATGACGTTTTTTGTGCAAAAAGCCCTGTCTTCCTTGAAGTTTTCCCTTTAAAGTTACTCAGAAGCCTAATCATCTTTTAGGAGAGTTAAATATTTTGAAAATTATGTAAAACATCAACGTCAAGGGGTAAAAAGAGTGTTGTAAATCTTGCCCCCGGAAAAAAACAAATTCGAAAAAGCTATTTTTAGCATATAGGTCACAGTCAAGGTCACAAGGTTATTGACCTTGGTGTTGTTTGTAAGAACTTAATTAGTGGTGTATGCATACTAAATATGAAGTCCCTATCTCCTATGGTTAAAAAGTTATGGCAAAAAGTAGAAAAAGCTATTTTTAGTATAAAGGTCACAGTTAAGGTCACATGGTCATTGACCTTGGTGTTGTTTGTAAAACTTAATTGTGGATATCATCTAAATATGAAGTCCCTATCTCTTATGGTTCAAAAGTTATGGCAAAAAGTGGAAAAACCTATTTTTAGCATATAGGTCACAGTCAAGGTCACAAGGTCATTGACCTTCATGTCATTTGAAGGAACTTTATCAGTGCAGTATGCATACCAAATATGAAGTCCATATCTCCTATGGTTCAAAGGTTATGGCAAAAAGTGGAAAAAGCTATTTTTAGTATAAAGATCACAGTCAAGGACACGTGGTCATTGACCTTAGTGTTGTTTGAAAGAACCTTTTTAGTATAGTATGCTTACCAAATATGAAGTCCCTATCTCCTATGGTTAAAAAGTTATAACAAACAGTTGAAAAACCTATTTTTAGCATATAGGTCACAGTAAGGCAGAGGTCATTGATCCTGATGTCATTTGAAAGAATCTATATTAGAGGAGTATGCATACTAATTATGAACTCCATTTTTTATGGTTCAAAAGTTATGACAAACAGTTGAAAAACCTATGTTTAGCATATAAGTCACAGTCAAGGTCACAAGGTCATTGACCTTGATGTCATTTGAAAGAACTTTATTAGAGGAGTATGCATACCAAATATAAATCTCTATCTCTTACGGTTCAAAAGTTTTGGCCAAGGTTAAACTTGACAACAGACAAACAGACAAACAGATAAACAGACAAACAGACAGGACAAAAAAAATGCCCCAAAAAATTTGGGCGCATAAAAAAACATGCATGCTGGGAAACACCTTGAATTCTTATGAGTAATTTATGTACATGTCAAATGTGAGGATATCTCATTCAATCAAAAGTTATAAGCAAATGCAACATTTTTGAAAAGTAGGTTAGGCTTGATCCTTCAAGGTCAAGGTCACAGTGAAAAAGTCATGATTTATTTGGAAAGGTTTTATCACAGGTAATAATATACATGCATTATGATATGAATGCCCTAACTTTTCTCTTTCAAAATGATGAATTTATAACAATTTAATTTTTTTGCAAGTTGGTCAAACTTCTAGGTCACATGAAAAAAAAAAAAACATGCCTTTCTCACAGGTAAATATACTAATACATAAGTTTAATATGAATGTCTCTTCTCATTCAGTAGATATGACCGTGATAACCAAGGTTAAATTTTTTGGGCAGATGGACTGAGTCTGACATACAAATGTACATATTTCTATATGAATTGGGTAAAATTGGCCCCGTGGTTCTAGAGAAGTTAAAAATGTAAAAAGTTTTCAGACAAACAGATGGACAACACGTCACGACAGACATTATATGCTAAAGAAACAAAAAAAGCCCAAATGAGTGTTTTGAAAGGGTTACAATATGGTTCGAGTATTTGAAAAGCTGTTTTTTTCCTGCAGAGATATGCATGACCAACATATTTATATTTTATATTTTCTTTAGTAATTTGTTTGTTTGTTGTAAAATTTCCCTCATATGGAGACACCACCAAATAATAATGAAGATAAGATGTGTTTGTGAAACACTGATGTCCCAGTATGGAAGCCTATGGCAAAGGTTGAAGTTTCTCAAATTTGTCAAACTCAAAGGTCAAGGTCAAAGGGTTCATATTGTTAGTATCAGAAGAAAGTCTTGTCACAAGGAATGCACATGTTAAAAAAAGAAATCTCTAGTAATTCCTGTTCAAAAGTTAATTGCCAAGGTTATTTTTTTTTAAGTGGTTCAAACTCTAGGGTCAAGGTAAAACATATTTATACCTGTTGACAGTTCAAAATGAATACAATATGTCATGAAAATAAAGCCCTAGCACCTACTATAAAAAAGGCAGAGTTTAAAGTTTGGTATTTTTCTTAAAAATGTGTATCCCCTGTAAGCATAGAGGTAAAAATTAATGGTACCCCAAAAAAAAGGTCTTATTAAATTGTCACAAAAATAAACCTATAAAATGTGGAAGCTATATGTATAGCCCATCCCACTTAAAACTTATGGGCAAGCTGCTGGATTTAATTTTTGCAACTTTTGACAGACATAAGTTATAAACACAAGAAACAAAATATGTATAATAATTAGTCAAATGAAAAAAATATACTATTTAACTGGAATCACAAAATAGATTGTTATTTCAGGGACGGAATGGGGGGAAGATTTGGGAAACCCCCCCTCTGGCATTTGCTTTGTTATTTAAACAAGACTATATACTGAGGAAGTAAAAAATGACTCTTGACATCCTTCCCCATATAAACTTAGAAAACATTGACCTCGATCACTATCATTGTTTTTTTTATTTGTTTATTTGTTTTCATTTTTTTTCTCCTGCTTGTCACTAAATTCTGGGCTGGAATTTTTTGACTTATAATGCCAAACCCCCCCCCCCAATTCCCGAAAAAAATTCTGGATCCGCATGCGCACCAGTATTGGCAGTAACTCGATGTTACATCGACAACGGGAATATAACTTCACATAATACCAAATTCGTCTAGTGTGGCATGCGATGATCTTTGACCCTTTTTAAACTTTAACCTAATCGTTTGGGCGTATTTACTCCCCACTATACTAAAACTTCTACTTACCGACTCCCTGTGTCTCGTAAACTTCATTAAATATAAATCCAATTATAACACAAAATGAATTAATCCAATGCACACCAGACTGCAGCCATGTGCCATTTTGGCTAATCTTCGTTGATTCCGTCACCTTATCAGATGAAGTGGGAATCGGCTGAGGTGTGCCAAACTGGTGTTTAATCTATAAATATCATAATGGGTGACGCAACGTGATGTAATGTAGAAATTTACATGTTCACATGTATAGTACAAGAACAAATTTTAAATTAATTCATTACAAACGATATTAAATTTTAACAAACCTTTTCCATCTAGCCATTCCAAAAAGTATGTGCTGTGTGATTGTGGTGTGTTAGGGGGGGGGAGGGGGTGGTAAATTTAAAAAGGTCCTATAATGAGCAAAACATATATCAAAATCTAATTTCAGACGCGGATCCAGAATTTTTTTCCGGGGGGGGGGGGGGGGATCCACCTCAGTCAAAAAAAATCCTATCCAAGAAATTGACAATCAAAAAAAAAAAAAACCTAAAGTAAATCTCACCAAACGTCAAAAACCTATATCGTGGAGGTGGGATGGGGGTAGTGGTGACTTCTATTGTCGAAATGTTTAACTTTTCATACCTATTTTACACATATTCGTGTTTACCAGGGGGGATCTGCATTTTCCAAGGGGGGTCCATTGTAACTTTTTCCTTGTTTTAGTATATACATTTTTTAACCTTGTAAATTCAAGAGGGGGGGGGGGGGGGTCCTGACCACCCTCCCCCTCCCGACAGATCTGTGCATGAATTTACATCATTAATAAAATTCAGACTGGTATATAATGAATTAAGCATGTATAAAATAAATATTAGAGGTTCTGAGTTATAGGTCACAGGGTCTGAGAATTTCATAATCAATTTGATTTAATACATGTAAATTATAGAATTATTATGACTATTTCCTTGGAAAGCTCACCCAATGTGTGGAGCGTGTATTTAGAGGCAAACACCTTAGTGCGGGTATTACTGTCTCATGACAGCATCTAGTGTTGTTTTTAGTTAAAGAATACATGTCAATTTGGATTATATATCTTCGGAGCAGCACATGTGCTTGGGGACAGATACCTTTCCCTAGCTCAGTTTGAATTTTCTTACACATAACAAAAAATTCAAAAAGATCACGAACCCTCACTTTAACGACAACCTCTCCATAAAAAAAGAACAACCAGATTTATAATATGGAAATTTCCTTCAAATTAATATCAACCATTTTTTTAATTAAAAAGTGGAAATATCTGGTGCATCATTCCCGCCTGTTGACTTCTTTTTTTTCTTGGGGGGGGGGGGGGTTAGAAAATTTTTAAACTGGTATATGCTTTCAATTTTATCGACATATAAATACTTTAAATACTTCATTTATCATATAAGATAACACATCTTCAGGCACAAACGATGTATCTTAAATGAGAATATTTGGGATTATCTGGGGTTTACACAGTCAGTATTACATGTATACATTCATAGACCGGGTTCGAGGGCAACATGCTTTTTTTCGGACCGAAGAACCAAGCTGTTTGCCCGAGGTTGTTAGGCCGAAGGCAAAAAGTTTTGTTTGAGGGGGTCGAAAAAGCATTTTTGTCCGAGAACAATCAATAAATGAATCGTTATATTGTTTATTATGATTTTATCATGATGATTTTTTTTTCACGCGCACTGCAGTTTAAACTTGGTCAATTCCGTAAAGTTATCATTTGACCCCCTCCCACACTCATGACACTCTGTGAAGTAAGCGGTGCCATAGCTCATCGACAGGTCCAACATCTCACTCCACTGTCAAGCAGCGATTTATTTGACTGCTCTGGAAAAACAGTACATAGGCTTTACCTTTCTTTGCTATAGTTTTTTTTTTACAATAACAACTTTTCATAAGTATGAAAAAAAGAATTATAAAAAATTTGACAAGCAAAAAAAAAAAAAGGTTGGAAGAGAAATCATATTACAAGAGAGTTTTTCAACGGAATTTTATTAACACATTTGCAAATATAACTATGATTTAACTATTCTGCAATAGATGTTGGAAGACCTTTCTATAGATGTGCCTGTTTCGTGCAATGTATTTCAGAATTGTTATTATGGGTAAGGGCAGGGTCTGAGTTTTAATTTTAACAAGAGCTATAATAATTAAGAAAACTAGAGGTATCTGCTAAGCAATGAGCTCACTAAATGATATCTGCAATTTTCCTCATGCCATAATGGCAAAGTCCATGTTTTGCTGTGGCCGGGAAACCCAAAATATGTGTTGGATCAAAAAGTAAAATAGAAGGTGCACCAGGGGCAGATACAGGAATTGAATTGGGGGGGGGGGGGGCATAAACTAGGCGAGGGCCTGGAGACCCAGGGGTCGAAGCCCCCGGAAGCTCCTGGATTCTAGAGATTTCGTAGGGTAAAAATGAGGTATACCGAGTAGACAATTTTAAAATTTTCTAGACTAAACTTTGATTTACGCTAACTTTGACAATTTTAGGGGGCGCACGCCGGGTGCGCCCCCCTTAAATCCGCCACAGTGCACAATGGCAATATGTAATGAGTTGCGGATAATAGATGGGTACCCCAAAGCGTACCAGACAGACGGACAGACGTACAGACATTAACTGCCTAACGGTATTTAATTTAAAATGCTGAAAATTTTGGAATATGCCACTGCTCATCCGTGCAGATACAATATCAAATGTACATGTAGGATATAAAGTACTGGTATATACTATGCACTTCACAATAAGAAACGATTAATACATGTTTTTATTTTTACATGTACATATTGCTTAATATATTGATCTTTATTCATAATGCATTTTACTAAAATTATAAAGTTATCAAAATAATTACATGTATGTATGGAAGCATTTAGCAAAAGAAAAGTCGAAATTTAAAATAATAATACAGTTCAATAGTTTTTCCAGAAACGACTCCCCCTACGTAACCATTACTGCCCGAAGAGAAAATGTCTTGATAATTAATTTTTATAACGTCCAGTAAAGTTTGAATTGTTGCATTTCAAAGATTAATCGTTGCTTTTGCTGTTTTAACTGTTATAATCCCTACATAAGTCGTAGATTTGCCCTTGCATTTTTTAACCACTGGTCAACTAAATTGAAATTTAAAATTTGGGTTTTTAAAAAAAATAGACGTATCTGCTAGCCGGACTAATGACCAACAGAAAGCTTAACTATTGCTACCTTCCGTGGGCTAGTTTTTTTTTGTAAATACATCTTACATATACCAAAAAAGACGTGACCAACATCACTTTTGACTCCGAAGCGATGAAAATCGACTCCCCCATAGTTAACAAGAGGCCCAGGGGCCACATTTTTACCTGAGCACCAAGGGTAGGAAAAATAAAAATCTTTTTTTGTAAAGTTTAAATCCAAAATTCCCATGACCAATCATGGATTTGCTATTTTTTAAAAAATGATTTTTAAAAAATTTTTCCTATATATTTCTATGTAAAACTTTGGTCGGCCATTTTGGCCCCCCCCTACCCCGGGGGTATGATTTAAACAAACTTGAATCTACACTACCTGAGCATGTTCCATATAAATATGATGTTGGGCTTTGTCATTCTTGAGAAGAAGATTTTAAAAGAATTTTCCTATATATTTCTATGTAAAACTTTGGTCGGCCATTTTGGCCCCGCCCTCCCCCCGGGGGGTCATATTTGAACAAACTTAATCTACACTACCTGAGCATGCTTCCATATAAATATGATGAATTATGGCTTTGTTATTCTTGAGAAGAAGATATTAAAAAAATTTTTCCTATATATTTCTATGTAAAACTTTGGTCGGCCATTTTGGCCCCGCCCTACCCCGGGGGTCATGATTTGAACAAATTTAAATCTACACTACCTGAGCATGTTCCCCATAAGTTTCATTTTTCCTACAGTGGTTCTTGAGAAGAAGTTTTTTTAATACCCCACAAAATTTTCAAAAATTTCCCCAAATTTATCTCCCCTTGAATGAGGGCGTGGCCCTTCATTTGAAAAAATCTGAATCCCATTCCCCCAAAGGATACTTTGTTGCAAGTTTGGTTGAAAATTTGGGCCCAGCAGTTCTTGAGAAGAAGTCGAAAATGTGAAAAGTTTACAGACAGACGGACAGACAGACCGTCGGACGCCGGACAAAAATTTACAGAAAAGCTCACTTGAGCTTTCAGCTAGGTAGCTAAAAAAAAAATCCTCCATACTTTTAGCGACTCCCCCGCGTTACCCGTTGGATGGTGCTATATGAACAAGGCGCACACTACGAGTAGTTTGTATACGTTTAATCACTGACGCATGTTTCCTAATCCGTCTAAAGTACTATGGTGTATTTTCTTCTATTTGTTCGCTTTTTAAAAACATTGTAAGTGATTAAAAAAAAATGACATGAGCAATGTTCAAATACAAAGTGGTTAAAACACTATACGTTCTATTTCATACATATGCTTATTTCTTCCGTTTTTCAGGGATTTTAAACATTTTATGGGTACAATCTGAGAAAAGTTCAGACACGGGAAGTTAAATCGTGAAACCCACGGTCGGTCTCGCTTCTCTTAATGTACCGAGGGAAAACCCAGGTCGGTCTCGCTTCCTTACCCCCCGGGAGGTGGGGGAAGGGAGACCGACCGTGGGTTTCCGACGATGATCAGAGAAGCGAGACCGACCGTGGGTTTCGGGGGGGTTTTGGGAGAGTTAATTCGTTCGTAAGATGACGGTGTTTCTCAGGGACATTTACAATGAAGCGCGTTGAAGTGGAAAAATTTTCTTTCAAAGGAACGTTTTGAGCTATCTTTAGAACGTTTATGTCACGCCCATTTATTTGAAATGGAAAAAAACGGTCAATTTGTTTATTCGAATACCTTAGAACAGGTTTTCTATAAATATAATAGCCAATGAAATTGAAGGTTAAATAAATACCGAGTAAACATGTTTCACCGAACCATGTGTTGTGGTAACTTCAATAGATGTGAAAGTTCAAAAATATGTGCATATTTGTTGCAATTTTTTTTTCAGAAGCGGGGAGTTCAAACTTTCTTTTTAAAGCTCCATTTCAGTGTAACTCATATTGATTGTCCGAAGATTGGGGTGTCCTAAAACATTAGACAATATATCATTCTGTTTTTTAAATATGGGCGTGTCATTTTTGTAATTGACATTCAAAACATGACTAGAACGTTTTTCCAAACGGAAAATTTTACCACTTCAATGCGCTTATTGTCTCTCTCGGGAGTTTTCGTTCAACGAACGAGAACTTTTGCGGAAAAATACACTAGGTGTTCCGAAAGAACAAAGCATATACTCTCCACAAATAAAAAATTGGTTGCCAAGCTTATTTTTTTAATTAAAATTCTCTTCAAAAAATCACAAAAAACTGCTTCCAGAGTGCTCTGTGTGTTGTTCTTTAAAAGCTCTGGAGTAAGGGAGAAAATGCTTCATATCTTCAGAAAAAAAGGGATTTAGATCACCAGACTTTGGGAAGTTGGGGACAATTATTTAATGAATCTCAGGTGCAAAAATGGGAAAAAAACGAACACCTTTAAAGGTCCTTAAGGTTCACACCGGTAATTGACCAATCAAAATGAACTTAGTCAAATGTAGGTCCATATATATAGAATTAATTTTCTTTTCTTTTGAGGCGTTTTTCTATTTTCTTCCATGCCACTTTTACAAATTTGGTACCTGTGCCTAGTAAATTTTATGTATTTGTAATAAATAAAGGTTTTGGACAGGAACTATTTTTTT
>NW_026921779.1:0-10095 GCF_032062105.1 Saccostrea cuccullata | reverse complement strand
TTAGTGTTTTCTGCATTTAAAGAAGATAAGAATCTTATATCATGGCAAAGAAAACTGTCTTCATTACTACAAAAATTAAATAACAGTTCTTTGAAAATATCTCATACAACTTTAAAAAAAATTACAAGAGCATTGCCAAAACATGAACACTTCAAAAACGTTAGCAAATCAAACTCTGGAAAGTTAGCTTTTTTTTAGCTTTTTATAGCAAACTTGTGAATCAAAATGAATAAAAACTGCTAAAAACAGTTATTTAAAACTACGTTGAAAAAGAGGTCTAGATCTTTATAAACAAAATCAGGGACCAGTGACCATCCACTGTATAATGACACGGGGTAGATACTGTTAACCTCCCATTCCTACAGGAAAATTTTTTATGTTATTCATGTAATAGTTAATTGTAGACAAAAACATGTTGTTATTTATTGTGCAAAGTGTAACAAATATATAGATGCAATTATAATGATATATATTTAATGTACACATATACATTTATGATAACCCCATTAGAAACTTGTCAATCCTACACATATTTCAACTGCTAGATATGCTTTGAAAAAGTGCTTTGACACCAGAAACGAAAGTCGAAAATGAATATCAGTACTGAGAAATATACAATTTTGTTCACTTCATATTTGTCACTTTGTTATATGTATTTGTATAAAACATTCAGTATAATACATGTTATAAATATTGCATGTAGTTAAGTGTAACATTGAAAATGTTCACCCCTCGAAAATCATTGTCAACCTCGGATGCGTCTCGGTTTACAATGGTTTTCTTGGGGTGAAATTTTTCAATGTTACCCTCAACTGCGTGCAATATTTTTACATTATGTTACAATGTATAAATGTTCATGACTGTATGCCGACATGGTAATTGTCAATAAAGTGAACTGAAGTGAAATAAAACGTTTTTTTAAATAAACATTTAAATTTGGTTAATATTTATAGGTCATATAGTATGTTGCCATATCGTCCTCAGTCTATTCATATGCTTAGAATATAACTTCGATTATATTGATTTTCATGTAAACAATATAGGTAAAATTAAGAAGAAACACAAAAATACTTTAAGCAAAAAAAAAAAAAAAAAAAAGAAAATAAAAAAAAAAAAAAAAACAAACAAACAGACAAACAGCAACCCCTCCCCCGCCAGACTTCATTTTTATAGAGCTAGAAAAGGCATTCCAACCTAAAATATCAGTTCACACAAATACTTCTGTCTTAGTTCATCCTCGTCGCCAAGTAAAGAATACTAATCGAATCGATCTTTTTTGAAAACTTAATTAACAGACATTATCTTTCATATATGCACAGCAATTTTCCATCCCAACATGCTGACGTACACGTGTACTAAGAACTATAACTCAAATATACACATAAAGCACACTCAAAATTAATTAATTCCCTTCGACGGATTATAAATTCTATTACACTTATAGTCTTTGTTACAAAATATAGGGAAAAATGATACTTGTAAATTGTTTATAGTGTCATATAGGTCTAACAATCCAGATGTTTCTATAAATTTGTTTTTTTTAAATGCATTTAACAATTTGTTAGCCAGAAAAAAAACTAGGCGACTTCACGAGATATAAATACACAATGGCCAAATACATGTAATAGTAATGATGATGATGATAGTAACATAAAGGCAGGGAAGTACATGCAATTAAAAGTAGCCGTTTTTAGTGTTGATGATTTATTCCATCCTGAAAATTATACACATATTTGATTGGCAATCACGATGCAATAAGCATGCACCATATGAGTTGCAAGAAGGATATGTAGATAACGAACGGTATTCAATCTCAAAGTCCATAAAACAATTCAAAATAAGAGTAGAGCAAACACGGACCCCCGAAACATCAAAGGTGGGATCAGGTGCCATCGAGGAGTGAGCATTCCCTGCCGACCTGTCACCGTGTGCTTCTTGTCATGATCAGGAAATAACGGAAAAAATCCGTCGTCAATTCAGTGCATAAATAATGGACTAACAATTGGTATGAAAAAGTCAGTCAGCATTTGACTCAATGATAAATTGTATTTGCTGATAAGGTCATTGTATCGACCATAGAATTTACGAAATGATGACTTTAAACGAGACTGTTGATATTCTTGTTTCGTCAAATTGCTTGTCAATAATTTACCTCGATTTAGAAATTGTTCATACGTAGAGCATGCTCTTGCGTATCGAATCAACTGAGATATATATACTCCGTATGCAGGTGATGAAGGTATTTTGCTGCGTAAGTAAGGGAAGTTGACGATAGAAAAGTTAAAGTCATCACGTCTATCATATAGATTGGTGGTTAGATTACCATTGCCTAGATCGTACACAAACCCTCAAGTTTTCCGCTAAGTAATTTTATTTATGATGACTTTCTTTCTGCATATATTAATTTTTACCCTGAGTTATTCTGATCGATTTTAGCAGTTAAGTCACACTTACAATACAAATTATTCATTTTTGGTACTTTAATTAATTTTTCCTCAAACATTACGTAATATTATAATAACATCAGAATTCAAACTGCTCAGCTATGTTAAGGAAGGTCAGAGTTCACATTCCTTGTATATTGTATTGGAAGTTTAATTGTGACGTCATTGAAATTTAACAAGCCAGATAAATTAATTAACGACATGATCATGCGTAAATAAGAACTTGAATTTCTTTATTTTATCGATTATTTATAAAAATCTTGTAAAATCGCGATACTTGATAGCAATACAGTCAAGTAATAGAGGAAAGTTTTTCGTCAACTGTGAACGTCATCAGACTTGACATGACGCAGCACAAGTGATCCAGAGGACCAGATTCACTGGTTTAATAATTACAAGATTGGTTAAATAAATATGATACCATTGCTAATTTTTAAACCTAATGATTAATACTAAAAGAAAATAATTTATTAAATACAATGTGTATATAATATGAATTAATCTAGTAGCATTGTAGCTGCACAGGGATAGGGAATGTAGAGAATATCGCTAAACCGATAAGCGTATGAATGATTTATATCAAAAGTTCAAGGGCCTAGACTATTATGTTTGATCTGAAATTTGGAATATTTATTGCTTATATAGTGTATATTTTGAAAAGTGCAGGGAGCTGATTTTGGTTTGCATAATATTATTTTTATTTATAACAGAATTTAAGCGAAGTGGAAATTTTTAGCTATTATAAGCATTTTCGGCAAAATTTGAAGTACTTCACAAACAGCACTGAGTAGCTCCCAACACTTTTTGGGTAGAGGAAATAAACTTCTTTTAATGTGTATCAATTTTTTCTTGAAAAACAAGCGTATGCCCTTGCACTACCCCCATTTCGTAGAATCAGCTTAACAATTCTATTTTTATAAAAGTCACGTGACCAACAGCTGATACGTGTGATATAATTGGTAATAACTACGGCCCAGTCCTATCCATTATTGATAGCAATAGTACATTTTCTACAAGTATTCAGTTGCTTTGTTACAATTTTTAAAAAGAATTAATACATATTTGAATTGTGCAAAGGTCACATTTTCCATATCGTTCCTTAACATAGCTGAGTGAAATTCAATTCTAAAACATGTCCGAGGTTAACATACAATAGCATGCACTTTTATTAATCTACTTGATTCGTACAGACTTGAAGTCATCTGCAGAGAATTAAAACGGGAAACAATGTAACTTTGCCTTTGTGACGTAACTGACGTCATAATAAAATGTGCATAAAACAATCGCTCGAATCGTCAAAATTGTGTACCAAAATTGATGACAAAAGCAAACCCGCAACCTACCTTTAGTTTCTTCTATCCAATCGTCATATATTTACATTCTGTGTAATTTTCTTTATGAAATCCATTCGATCCCTTATATAACAATGCTAATTTCAATTTTCAATGACATGCAGTTGGTCACATGATCAGACTTTCTTGAGTATGGAAAGCGCAAACTTTACGAGCAAATTTGAAAGTTCCGATTATGCCGTCACATGACGTCATAGATATGGTATGTTGCATTTCCAAAGCAAAGTCTAAGTAATGTCTTTATTTCTTTGAAACACGACGAAAATGTAAAATATAAATTTAGAAATAAAATATCATTTTTAGAGATACATTGGGTATGACATCAAAGTGGTACGTGATCAAATCTACTAAATCATATAAGAAGATTATTTTCGTAATTTCCATAGGTGAAAGAACTTCACGTGATATTCCTCCTTTTGTGATGTGTACGCGAAAGCGCGTCCGCGGAAAATTATACAGTAAAACTCGGTTATAACGAAGTCGCTGGGACCTATGAAATTACTTCGCTATATCAGTAATTCGTTATAAACGTATAAGAAATTCATTAAATTTATATAGCTGGGGATCCAATTTGACTTCGCTATATCCGTAAATTCGCAATATCCGTGTTCGTACTTACCGAGTTTTACTGTATAGCACGACACATCGTTCGGTTGCACCAACGTTACATAGAACGTGCCGTCATAATACAAAAAGCGTGTTTTAACCATTGTGACGTAATGACAGTCGAATTTGTTCAGCTAGGACTTTGTCAGTGCATTCACTTTGAGTGACTATATAACTATTATGGACTTCAGTGAACGGTCAATATGTGGTTTTGTTATACCCTTATAAATAGCTTTCTATATATTTATTACTAATAAAAAGTCCAACAAAAAAGTTTATTACATCGGTCTAACAATTTCACTGTTGAGCGGGATGCCGGTCCAACATAAAAATTGTTAGACCGCAACGTCACTGCTACGTCACAAGTAATTAATCACCGGTCAATATCGGCGACATAGAAGAAGCCGTAGTTAAGAGCTGCATGCAAGAGTTGTTTTCGCTACCAGCAAGGTAAGGAAGAAGGGAAGAGTATGCTTTGTGATAAAATTTTCATACTTTTTCTGATATAATAAAGGTATTATTATTTTTGTCTTTAGCTATCGTTTTATACTTACTGATTGTGCCACAATATTGAATATAACGTAATTGGTAATATTGGTACGTCACGATTTTTTTTCGACAGAGGCATCCAGCGTAAACAATTCATGTGATTGGTCAACTCATATAATCAACATTGACGCGGATAGTCTGTTGCACGAGCAACCAATTAGGGATTCAAGGAAGTTCCAGTCGTGAAGCTTGTGGTGAGGAGGCGTGTACTATTTACCTTGAGCTGTCATCATAGGTTGTGACGTAATGCAAAACTGCACACTTAACTGATATTAATATATACAAATGTAGCCAACAGAAATGCATATAAAACCAACACTGTCAAGAATAATTAAATTCTTTATTTCACATCTAAAACAAAAACAACATGCAAATCTTTCAATTAACAAAATAGTAACAAAACTTATCAATAAAAAAATTAATCAATAATTTGGACATATATACGGCGAAATGCTCTTACTAGGTCGTGTACAAATTATATGTATTACTTCATAAGATGTACATCGCTTTCTAGTAAATACATGTTTCTTCAAATACATTTTCTTACTAAAAATAATTTCTGAACGCTGCCTTTACCTTCCTGCATAATATAACTTTAAAGTAGAAGTACGGATAACGAAAATATTCTTCAGGAATTTAAAACTTTTCAATAAAATATTACTATTAAAAATCTGAAAATTCACTTATCAAATTCTATTATTGCAGTTTTACAATTCACTGTATAGATGTAATTGAGGATTACAGTGTAGCCTAAAAATTAAAAAAAAAGCTTCCCGCTTAGAAGTAATGATACGATGTTTATACATAAAAAAAAATTATCGAAAAGTTTAACACAAGCCTGGAAATACTGTAAACCAGTTTTTATTGGTGTGCGAGAAATTTTTCGCGCAGTTCCCGAGAGCCTCGTCATCGCAAATATTTCTCTTCGCGAGCTGGTCTGTTGTAACCACTATAGAAATAACGACCACTATTAAAATAATTACTATAGAAATAACGACCACTATTAAAATTATTATTTTAATAGTGGTATGGAGTGCATTTCAACTCTAAACATAGGTTGCAACAACTGTTGAAATAATGTTCACATTTGTAATTAAGTTTTCAATAATATTGAAATATTGATTTCAAAAGTGATTTACAAAATTATTTTGAAAGTTTCTGATAATTAATACTAAAGCCACATTGCAAGAATTATTGAAATAACTTAACAATAAAAATACAACGATAAAAGGTTCTTTATGTTCTCCAGCATTTTTCATTCATTTATTGAGTTTACTATTAAAATTACGACTTCTTGTGATTGATTATTTAAAAAGAAGCTAAAATACGTTTTTGAACACAGTGACCACTTTTAATCACTATTGAAATAAAACCTACCATTTTAATAAACCTAATCCTAACCACCCTAGAAATTTTGCTTTTTTAATGTCTTGACGAGTAGACGTTTGCTTTCCTATCCGTATTTGTAATGTGGTAATCCCATCAATATGAGCAACAATAACGTTCTATTCTACATTCTTTTGATGAAAAATATTTGTTTTCATCAGAAAGTTTGTACAAAAAATTACCAGTCTTCTTCCTTCATTTCAATGTAGTCTAGATATTCTAATTTCTAATTCTACATGTATTTATGATCCTTTTCTCTCCCTATCACTAACAGAAATGAACGTTATATAACAAGTTATTTAAAAATTGCATACATTAATTGAATTTCTGTTGATTTTCGCAGATTCGTCGAGATTCCGCGAGAGATTCCTGATAACATTTGCATACATGATTGAATTAAAAGTGGGTCAGTCTAATAAAAAGTGTCCGTGTATTAATTGAAATTTCTACAAAAAGGAAAACAAAACAACTTTAGTTATTATATTTTCAACTCAATAAAGAAGAAGGTACAGTTTGAGCTTTATTGTGCCCTAAAAATTTAATGTTCTTAAAAGGTTATGAAATTGACTTTAACAATAGTTGAGTAGATGAATATGATAAATCATTAAAAAATATGGCATGAAAGAGGACCTTTCTGGAAATATGACTTCATTAATTTATTACATTTCTAAGTTTAATGCAGAAAAGCCTCAAAATGTCTCATTTCTGTGCTTATTTTCCTGTAGAAAATACTCTGCCACCGTCGCCCACTTTAATTTTTGGATATATTATGTAAACTGTCATGAAAAATCACATATCTCAAAATCTTTGCGGGCGACGGTGGCAGAGTATGTTCTCTTGAAGAAAATTCAACTGAAAATTTATGTCTTCTGCAACTTTTTAAGAAAATACGGGAAAATGAACAAGTTAATGACGTTACAATAAGCATTAAGGAGGTCATATGAGAAAAACGATTTGTACATTTTTACTGCAGGGAATTTCTAAGATTCAGAAAGAATGAATTTCAATTTCTTATATCTCTTTCATTTTTTAGAAAAATATTGGGCTTAATTTTTATTGAAACTGTACTTTCTTCTTAGTTTATTGTGTTAGAAAAAAAGAATGTGTAATTCATCCTTATATTTGTTTTAGCTCAGCTGAGCTGAAAGCTCAAGAGAGCTTCTCTGATCACATTTTTTCCGTCGTCCGTCTAGCTGTCTAGCTGTCCGCCTGTCCTTCAATCCGTCTGTAAACTTTTAACATTTTCAACTTCTTCTCAAGAACCGCTGATCCACTTAGTACAAAGCATCCTCGGTTGATGGGGAGTTTAAATTGTAAAAAAGCAGGGCCAAGTCCCTCTTCAAGCGGAGATAATCAATCAAAGACAAAAATAGGATTGGTCATTAAAAAATCTTCTCAGGAAGCACTGGGCCGTAAAAGCTCAAACTTATGTGGAAGCATTCTAGGGTAGTGTAGATTCTAAAATGTTTAAATCATGACCCCCAGGGTAGGGCGGGGCCACAAAAGGGAATCCAAGTTTTACATAGAAATATAAAGGAAAAATCCTAAAAATCTTCTTCTCAAGAACAACTGGGCCATAAAACCTGAAACATATGTTGAAGCATCCTGGTGTAATATAGATTCTAAAGAACGAGTGCACAATAGCTTTAAGAAGAGGGAAATCTGGCACAACGAACTACATCACCCAAGTTACTCAGGTGAGCGTTGTGGCCCATAGGTCTTTTCGTACATTTTGGATACTTCCATAGAGCTTGCGATGTGGTTTTGGCATTGAATTCATTGTCAGCAACTATCATTTATAATTATAATATCTATTGGAATTATTGTTTAAAGCACTATTGAAATCAATACCTTAATCACCTTTGAAATCTATATGTTAATCACTATTAAAATATTTTTTTCAAAAGTGAACTTTATTTCAATATTGGTTGCAGCCTATGTTTAGAATTGAAATGCTCTCCAAACCACTATTGAAATAATTATTTCAATAGTGGTCGTATTTCAATAGTGGTTGCATACTATTTTTGTTATTGAAATGCACTCTCAACCACTATTGAAATAATTATTTCAATGGTGATCGTATTTCAATAGTGATTGCATATTATGTTTGCTATTGAAATGCACTCTCAACCTCTATTGAATTAATTATTTCAATATATAGTGGTTGCATACTATGTTTGTTATTTAAATGCACTCTCAACCACTACTGAAGTAATTATTTCAATAGTGGTTGCAACACCGTTCCTTAAAGTGTATGTGTCTATTAACAACAGATCAAAAAGGTCTTGATCGCTAAGATTAATCATTGCAAATTAGTTTATACTTGGTAAATTGCAAATAAAGTTGTCGCGAATAAAATTGGATTTACAGTTTTCTATTTCTGTTTGTAAAAATTGTGTAAAAACACATCTAGGGGATGAAGACTGTTGCTAGAATCCCACACAGCTGTCACAAAAATGATATGTCTAAGTATCCATGTGACTCCTGACTGAAAACAATACATGTATAATTAGTTAAGTAAATAAGATTCAAAAAACGTTCATTATCTCCTGTTACTTCACGATTCAGTGCAGAACTTTCTAAGTAATATCAAAAAAAATCTTTCGATTTCGACAAAATTTATACTAGTATCTTAAAGCTATGTATGATTAGTTTAAATTTTGTAGTTGCTCAGAAAAGTCCTATCTTTATATTAAAAAAGCAATACATGTAGAAAGATCAGCAATACGACGAATATTGACTTCAAAATACTTGGGACATTGTTTAACTTTTGCATTTCGATTGCTGTAAAGAGGGAGAAAGAAAAAATATGAACGGGATTTCAAAACACCGTCTGTCATTATTTAAAGAAAAAAAAATGATCCCAATAAATTCTTCGCATACCATATTCTTTAAAATTAAGTCCTTTTAAATTCCACGTAATATGCACTCTAAGCCTTTAAACTCCAACTTAATATATTAATTTCGTTTTATTTCATTTTCACTCCGGAATGTTTTAGTTTTCATTTTCACTCCTCGATTTTTTTTTAATTACAAGGTATCTGAGTGTAGCGTTATCATACCCATTTAAAACATTCTTGAAATATTGCTATGAACATTTTCATTTTTTTTTAGTTTTGTGATATATAAGCCAAGGGCGGTGTCTCTAAGTATGGCCTAAGGTCTTCCACTCTCTGGTGATGTCATAGGTTTTCGCAAAATCATACGCTAATCTAAATTCATACGCAATAGAAATACATTGTTTGGACAAATGTCATTCAAATAGTAAAATATGAATTACTGATTAGTAAAAGAACATGAAAAATAAGCAATTTTATTATTTAATCGAACATTCAATCTTAAAGAATATGGGATAAGGGCAATAACTCCTTCTCAAGTATCTTTATTCAGTATTTTTCTCTACTGTACTCCTAATTATATTTTTAGAACTTTTAGAAATCAGTATTATGCATTTAAACCAGTTTTGACCTACTTTACCTATTGTTAACTACGATTAATTGAATTTTTAATTTTTGGATATACTTTTTCTTATTCATTTGACATCTCAAGAAGCATTTCAACCTATACATTTTTAGCCATAACAATGTAATCTAAACTATTCTCAGTGAAAACAAATGCAATTTATAAAGTGTGAGGATGGAAATACCTTACCATAATCGTCACTGTTTTTTATTTCAACAAAATTTCTACTTATTTATTTGACATCTCAGAAACATTTCAACCTATACATTTTTAGCCATAACAATGTAACTAATGAT
>NW_026921778.1:0-10234 GCF_032062105.1 Saccostrea cuccullata | reverse complement strand
TTTTTCTCCTTGTCATACTGAGGAGGAAGGTGTAGTTCCATGATTTTTCCCATGGGGAGTTGGGGGAGGGGGGGACACTAGTTTCCCAAGAAATCTAACCCTCAGTTTTTCGAAAATCCATAGAGAGAGGTCAAGTCCTTTCTGAACTGTGGGGAAGGGAGACGGCCTGCCTTCACTTTTTAATTATGTTTCATTTATATAAGTTCTTCCTACCAACCTAATGAACATGACTGTCTGCATTGTGTGGAGGATGGGGGGGGGGGTCCAAGGTCAAATTTTAGTTGTGTATATATAATAATTTTTTTTAAATTCCATGGGGCTAGGGTCTGAACTCCTAAATCCTCCCCCTCTAGATCTGAACATTGGAAGTGTGTGGCAAATATTTATTTTGAATTGGTCAATATATGATGATTAATTCAAGTAAAGCTGCAATTTACAGTTATAACTTGTGACAGTGGAAATGCATGGAAATAATTAAATGAACACAGACATATCCTATAGCACTGATTCCCCTGCAGGAAGGTTATTTAAATAAATTATTGGCTGTAGCTTAATTTATAATTTAATAATTGAAAATGTTTTTAATATGCAAACCCCTTTAAGTTCACATAAACTGCTAGGAATATTCAAGAACTATATATAGAACAGAATTAAAATAATTAATGTAAAATCCGGGCTCATATTTGAATGGGTGAAAATTAAAAAATAAAATTTTTTTTTTATTTCTGGATCATAAAAGAATTTCCATCATTCGTGGAGAAAACTTCAGGTACAATATTATGTAACCATTTATGATCAATTAAAAAATACGAATTTTTCAAACAAAATAATGCATTACCAGGTCGCTAAGTCCAGCTGTTTTGACATCTTCTTGACTGGTTTAAATTTGGCGCCGTGTGAAAACAGAATTATCTGCCCCTGATGCATATCGTCATTTACGTAAAAAAACAATTGATAACTTTTTAAAGTTCTCTTAAATATAAACAAAATAACTGAATCAAATTTTGTTGTACAATTATTTATTTAATCATGTTTGAAAAAAGAAATTTGACGTCAAATATTCTCTGCGGGAGTCACTTCCGGTTTAGTGGCATGGAGTCCAGGATGAGCTGCCAAGGTGGAAAAAAGGCCATGGACGGCCTGTACTTTCAGGCAGATTGGATTTTTTAACTTGAATAAATAGTACAAACACTCCGGATACTGAATTAGTCGCGAAATTAATTTGAGCAAACCCAGATGTATTTGTTCAGCTGGGTCCCCTCAAAACTCGTTGACATCCTGTGGTTTTTTTAGTTAAGGGTAGGAAAATTTTTTTCCGTATTTTTTTTTTTTTTTTTTTTTTTTGACGATAAAAACTTCAGACTCCTGTGATATTAGGTTCCCGCGATTTTTAGCTGCATGTCTTGGCTATCTAATCTACCGTTTTTTTTATCATATCTTTCGAAGGAACTAACATGTAACTCTTTATTTTAAACCCCAACCGCATCCCACCCCGAAAAAGTTTTTTCAAATTCTGGAAGAAAATTCTTTGTTATCTGAAGAAATGCTGCAAATCCATTCAATTTTTAGGCTTCGGTAGTTTTTGAAATGTGTTTCTTATTTTATTCGAACTGAGGTACCTTTTCAAAGGAAAATGGGACCTAAAACATAGATATTATTTATCACAACCTTGGATTTCCATACGTGTGTGTAAATCTGTAAAGGGGGGGTTAAAGGGGCACAACCCTGGAACCCCTCCTTCCAAAATGGCTGGATCCGCCCCTGAAAGAGATGGTGTATGAGGAACTGGTGATGGTGAAGGAGAACTGGAAAGGTAACATGAGACTGTGGATGGTGATGGTGTAAAAAGAGGATTGTGATGTGCATCTGATAATGGAAGCAGGGGTTGACGAACACGGGCAGCACATTTTCGTTTACGAATGATAATGATAATGATGATCAACAGGACGATGCGAGGTGCAACAATGATTAAAAGAGAAAAAAAATAATGATTAGTTTCTCTTATTTTTTTTTTGGAGGTCTAAACATATATTTCCAATATTCATGTAGTCATGTTCTGCACTCAATTCACTGAAACTTGAATCAAATTCATCTAAATTCTCCAATGATTTCTCATAGACACTATTTTCTATTCCTTCTTCTTAACAAAAAAATTATCAAAAGAACTAAATGGGCAATATAAATGACAAATATTTTTTTTCCAAACACTGGGTGAAAAGTCCAGTTTCCGCAAAACTGAAACTATATGGAAACCTTGCTGAAACTTGGCGTTGAAGTTTCCTGTATGGTTTCCGCAATGCGGAAACTATATAATAGTTTCAGCAAGTTTCTGTAGGGTTTCCGTATGCTGAAACTATTAGGTTGTTTCCAAATAGTTTCTGCAAAACGGAAACCAATGTAAAATTTAATGAAATGTCAATTTAACGATACTTTTTAGTTTCAGTAGGTTTCAGTTTCCGGAAACTATTGATTTCGATTCCATATGGTTTCCGCATGCTGAAACCGAACTGAAACTTTTTCTTTTCTTTTTTTTTTCAAATGGGTAAAAAATCAACTCAAATGATTTTTTTAATATTGATTTCGATTCCATATGGTTTCCGCATGCTGAAACCGAACTGAAACTTTTTCGATTATTTTTTTTTTTCAAAAGGGTAGAAAAATCAACTCATATCATATTTTTATTTACTTAATATACATTTTCAAAAATGGTTTTATTTTTAAATATCTACTAGTTCATGTTCAGATTTTGAGATGTGCTCTGTGTAAACTTACACATACCGATATTGATATCAATGATAAGCACTTTATACAAGATCCTTGCTTCATATTAATTTATTTCATATTGTGCCGGAATTATAAAAATATCATTTTTAAACAAAATCGATTCCTCTCAACAGGATTTTCTACATTACCCAACTCGAGACTCCCCCTCGGGAATTAATTCTTTTCATAACATACATTATTTTCACAAAATATTACTTCCGTATGAGAACAAATCAAGAATTATATATGGAGGTTCCTCTGTCTACAATTACATTTAATGTTAATTTGTTTAAAAAAGAAAATTAGTGTGTCTTCATGGTGCATGAAATACAGATAATTACGAGAGCGAACGTTTACATTATCTGAGATAGCTAGTTTTGCATTTTTTTCCTTATACATGTATCTATATTCATGAATGGAAAATTATCATTTCAATAATTCAATTTGTTAACAACAAATACTGACTAGAAAGCCTTTTTTACTATTCAGTGTTCGACATAAGATATATGGTGCAATAGTTACTAGTTGTTTTTAAGCGGTTAGCTTCGCTAGCCGCTATATGGCATGTGTCGGCAACCGGAAACCTCCATAAGGCGCTACCTATCGGCATCGCTTTATCGCTCGTAACCTTAACCTTCTGCAACCAAAACCGGAAACTTCCACAAAAACCTAACTATCGACAACGGTAACTTCAGCAAATGATTTGTATACTGTTGGCGTAATTAGCCCCCTGGTTAGAGATTGACAATATGCTGTGAAGTCTGACTAAAGCCAGCCCCTACTATATCACTTCGTACTAACGAAGTTTATGCTGTGTATGAAGAGTGGCTATTATAACGATTATATCGAATTCTTATTAGTATATTTACCAAAGCATTGACAATACTTACACCACTTACTTTTAAGAACTGAGAATTTGGTCCTTATTACATATGTATCGCGCGATCGCGATTTCTGGCAACTGTTAGTTTATTTTTGAAAGTTTATTATACAGCAGGTTGGAGGTTATTACAGACTGCAAAAACATCAGCAAATCTCTCGATCGAGTTTGATTTTCCTTGCCAAAGTATTAAGAAACACCATTTATTAAGTTAATACCTGAAAAGCGCTTTTATAAAAACACCGAACGCATCTGTAAGTTTTACACTTTTTGTAACGTTTTATGGAAACAATAGGGTTACCACCACTATGAAACGTTTGTTTTTCTTCTCTTTTCTTCTCTGTCTAATAAACAGATTATAAAAGCTCTGCTCCCAGGGATAAATACTCTACTCCGTATTTGATAATTTATAACAATCGATCATAAGGGATTACTTACTATTAGTTTTGTAAAAAATAATGGAGCACTTAAAGTAGTAAAATCAATTTTGAAAAAAAAATGGAGAAATATATATTAATTTTAATCAGCATTGTGATCCTCTTCTAAAAATCAACCGATATTATTTTCACAGAAGAATGAGGTATGAAAAATTTTGGCAATTAGCAAAAATTTAAAATATATACTTAATGCTTATTCATAAGTTTTGAAAATTTGATCAATTCCTAGGGAACGTATTATTAGCTGTGAAAATACTTTTAAAATTTGAATTTGTCCAATTTGTCGATAATTGTTTGAAACGTTTGAGAAGAATAAAATTAAAATACAGGTGTTTAGAGGCACATTGATAGAAAAGAAATCAGTGTATATTGTTTAACCGACATATTGAAGAAAGTGACACTGATAACTTCTTAAGTTACACTGATTTTTAATGTACATTTGAATTTTTAAATACTAGTATTGATTGATTACACAACTTTCCTTTTCATGTTTTATTTGAGAACAATATTGCATGAAGAGTTTATGATAAAAACACCTTATATGTCCTTATCTAGATATTGTGCCTTATATTGTACAAGACTTCTTTCAAATGATTCTCATATACCATTTACTTTATTCGAACATTTACTTGTTTGAAAAGTCAATAAAATATATTTCATAAAGCTTGATAATCTTGTTTACTCGCCAGTCTTCCCGTAGAAGTAGTAGTTTATAATATTACTAAAGGAAGTATTCAGTATCTGTATCAAAATACAGAATGATCAATGATCGATTTTAGAAGAAAAGCTGACTCCTGAAAGTTCAAGAGATGGGATCCGTTGCCTAGAAAAAGTAAGCATCCCTTGTTGACAGGTTAATTATATTGCCGCGATGAGCCTACACAACTGAATCTCTCTGATATCAATTCATTTACAAAGTCTCTCCTCAGCCATCCTTTTTTCTCTGACTAGCCAGCTGTAGATCTACACTACTCCAAATCCATTAATCTAAAGAATTTAACTTGTCATTTTTTTAGTTGTTTGTTATAGTAGGCTTTACAATTACCTAATTTCAGATTGAATAGAGAATAAAAGACAATGAAATTTTCAACATCAACATATTTTTTTTTTATCCAGAGAACAATTGGATGCCATCAAGAGAGAATTTTTAAAAATGCACTTCCTGTCTTTCAAACTGAAGAAATCTCATGTTTAAATTTTGAAACATGCATTTCAATCTTATTAAAATTTATTTAAATGTTCCAAATCCGCTACCGCTTCTGAAACATCTAACATCCCATTCGGGGTCACATCAGAGCGACCTTTCAATTATGAATACATGTACAAGTAAACACAAACACTTTGGCCATGTAGATTCAAGCCTCGGTAAACAGTTCTCAAATTAATTCCACGGCTACATATCATCATTATTGATACTGTCTTACGTTGAATTAAAGTAATTTTGGAATAAATTTCATGTATCTTCTGCAGTCTGGCATCTAAACGTGAATAATGCAAACGAAAGAGCACAAACTATACAAGATACCCCACACGTCATACATAACACAACTTTTGCAATGCATATCTTTTTACTACAAAACTCCTCGGGTGTTTTGGTTGGGTGGTGAAAACAAGAAACCCATCTGAACTATTAGCCAGGATTTTGGAGGAACCATTTTCTTTGCCTAATTGAAGATTCACTCTTACATGACCCCAAATAGGATGTTGTTAGATGTTTGAGAAGCAGTAGCGGATTCGGAACATCTAATTTTAATTAGATTGCATCCATCTGTGACATCAGTTTGGAATGTTATTGGTTTTACTATTGAGTAAAGTATTACAAAAACAGAATGTCTGGGTTTTTCTTCTCTGATGACATTGGACAAAGATATGCATACTTAAATATCATCATTTTATGCACTTTTTCGGTACATATTAGATGAAAGCATGCTAACCGCTTTTCAGTACTTTCAGTACTTTGATTATAATTACATTGATCATGTTGACTTAATACCTACATATATGTATTTTTATCTCCGTTCTCATGAATACATTTTATTCGTTTAACAGGCGTTAATATTATTCGAAAGCCGCGGGTAAATATTGCAAGAAAACATGTCCTGAACATTTGATGCCATGGTTCTTAAGATCTGCAGCATATTATGTCAATCTAATTAAAATTAAATCGTCTCATTTGTTACCCCAATGCTTATTCGCACGAAGAAGACTTATTAATGTAAAAAGTCTGTTTTTAAGCGGTTAGCTTCGCTAGCCGCTATATGGCATGTGTCGGCAACCGGAAACCTCCATAAGGCGCTACCTATCGACATCGCTTTATCGCACGTAACCTTATCCTTCTGCAACCAAAACCGGAAACTTCCACAAGGCGCTACCTATCGACAACGGTAACTTCAGCAAAGCGCTTCCTATGATTTGTATACTAACTGTTGGCGTAATACGCCCCCTGGTGAGAGATTGACAGTATGCTGTGTATGAAGAGTGGCTATCATAACGATTATATCGAATTCTTATTAGTATATTTACCAAAGCATTGACAATACTTAGAACACTTACTTCAAAGAACTGAGAATTAGGTCCTTATTACATGTACATCGTGCGATCGCGATTTATAGCAAATGTTAGTTTATTTTTGAAAGTTAAACGATCAGTTTATCATTGACAACACTTAGAACACTTACTTCAAAGAACTGAGAATAGGTCCTTATTACATGTACATCGTGCGATCGCGATTTATAGCAAATGTTAGTTTATTTTTGAAAGTTGAACGATACGGTTTATTATACAGCAGGTTGAAGGTTATTACAGACTGCAAAACATCAGCAAATATCTCGATCGAGTTTGAATTTCCTTGCCAATGTATTAAGAAACACCATTTATTAAGTTAAGAAATAGGCCTACCTGAAAAACGCTTTTATAAAAACACCGAATGCATCTGTAAGTTTGACACTTTTTGTAACGATCTTATGGAAACAATAGGATTACCTCCACAATGTAACGTTTGTTTTTCTTCTCTTTTTCTTCTCTGTCTAATAAACAGATTATAAAAGCTCTGCTCCCAGGGATAAATTCTCTACTCCGTCTTTAATAATTTATAACAAACGATCATAAGGGATCACTTACTTTTAGTTTTGAAAAAATTTAATGGGGCACTTATAGTAGTAAAATTAATTTTTAAAAAAAAATGGAGAAATATATATTAATTTTAATCAGCATTGTGATCCTCTTCTAAAAATCAAAAGATATACAGAAGAATGAGGTATGGAAAATTTTGGCAATTAGCAAAAATTTAAAATATATTCTTAATGCTTATTTATAAGTTTTGAAAATTTGATCAGTTCCTAGGGAACGTATTATTAGCTGTGAAAATACTTTTAAAATTTGAATTTGTCCAATTTGTCGATTATTGTTTTTAGCGGGTGTTAAGAGGCACATTGATGGAACGAAATCAGTGTATATTGTTTAACCGACATATTGAAGAAAGTGACACTGGTAACTTCTTAAGTTACACTGATTTTTAGTGTACATTTGAATTTTTAAATACTAGTATTGATTGATCAGACAACTTTCCTTTTCACGTTTTATTTGAGAACAATATTTCATGAAGAGTATATGGCAAATATACATTATATGTACTTATCTAGACATATTGTGCAAGACTTCTTTTGAATGATTCTCATATACCATTTACTTTATTCGAACATTTACTTGTTTGAAAAGTCAGTAAAGTACATTTCATAAAGTTTGATAATCTTGTTTATTCGCCAGTCTTCCTGTAGAAGTAGTAGTTTATAATATTACTAAACGGAAGTATTCAGTATCTGTATCAAAATTCAGAATGATCAATGATCGATTTAAGAAGAAAAGCTGACTCCTGAAAATTCAAGAGATGGGATCCATTGCCCAGAAGAAGATAAGCATCCCTCGTTGACAGGTTAATTATATAGCCGCGATGAGCCTACACAACTGAAGCTCTGTCTCTGATATCAATTCATTTACAAAGTCTCTGCTCAGTCATCCTTTTTTCTCTGACGAGCCAGCTGTAGATCTACAAGACTCCAAATCCATTAATCTAAAGAATTTAACTTGTCATTTTTTTAGTTGTTTGCTAAATTCATCTTCGCTAGTCATGGGTTTCCGATCCGATACCTACACTACAACCCTTGGCAGATTTTTGTCCTATCAAACGGGAACTTTAATTGAGCCGCCTATCCCCGTTATTGAGTTAAGTCCCTTGAAACTATATAAAATTTGTCCAATGAAAATAGCTGTAACATATGTAAATCAATATGACGTTTGAAACAATATGGCGACCTCCATGCAGCCTGATGTAAAATATATCCTAACAACCTCATACAGCTGTGGGCAGCGAGAACACCTCAAACGTGATAGAAGATATCGTTCTTTGTGGATTTTTTGTGAAGAGTTTGACTTTTTTTCTACATGTTGCCGTATCAATTATTATCAATGAGTCGTAACATTTGATTGGCTTAAATTGATGCCCTAAAATGGAACACGGACTTATGTGGTCCTTTCAATAATTCTTGAAAACATATATAATCAAAAGAAAAATATTTCAAATTAATTACTCCCTTGTTTTTCAGCATAGATCACATCCTAACTTTCATCCCGTGTAAATATTACTCTTCTTTTGCATAAAACACGAACAGACTTCAGCCGAAAATCGTCGATTAGTAAAAACCTTGCGAAGACTCGGACTTCGCAGCCAATCAAATTCGTTTGCGCGAGTTCTAAAATTGTCAGCCAAATCTGCCAAGGGTTGTGGGGTGGTATCAGATCGGAAACCCTTGGCTAAAAGGGGAAGTTTGCTATAATAGGCTTTACATTTACCTAATATCAGATTCAATAGAGCATAAAAGACAATTTAATTTTCAACATCAACATAACTGTTTTCATCTAGAGAACAATTGGATGCCATCGAAGAATTTTAAAAATGCACTTCCTGTCTTTCAAACTGAAGAAATCTTATGTCAAATTTTGAAACATGCATTTCAATCTAATTAAAATTTATTTATATGTTCCAAATCCGCTTCCGCTTCTGACACATCTAACATCCCATTCGGGGTCACATCAGAGCAACCTTTCTATTATGAATACATGTACAAGTAAACACAAAAACTTTGGCCATGTAAATTCAAGCCGCAGTAAACAATTCTCAAATTAATTCCATTGATTAATTGATACTGTCTTACGTTGAATTAAAGTGATTTTGGAATAAATTTCATGTATATTCTGCAGTCTGGCATCTTAACGTGGATAATGCAAACGAAAGAGCACAAACTGTACAAGATACCCCACACGTCATACATAACACAGCTTTTGCAATGCATATTTTTTTTACTACAAAACTCCTCGGGTGTTTTGGTCCGGTGGTGAAAACAAGAAACCCATCTGAACTATAAGCCAGGATTTCGGAGGAACCATTTTCTTTGGCTAATCGAAGATTCACTCTTACATGACCCCAAATAGGATGTTGTTAGATGTTTGAGAAGCAGTAGTGAATTCGGTACATCTAATTTAAATTAGATTACATCATCTGTGACATCAGTTATGTTATTGATTTTACTATTAATAAAGTATTACAAAGCAGAATGTCTGGGTTTTTTTTCTCTGATGACATTGGACAAAGATATGCATACTTAAATATCATCATTTTATGCACTTTTTCGATGCATATTAGATGAAAGCATGCTAACCGCTTTTCAGTACTTTCAGTACTTTGATTTGTGAAACAATAGCCTGGGAGGGAATGGAAAATCTCACTTTAATTAGATTGTATATTATGTGTAGGTTTTTTTATTTATTTATTTTTTCAAATATCTTGCTTTCGTGATGTTAATTAATGCAATATTACTGAAAACGCGGACTATACTTCTTAGTAATATGGTCAATTATATTCGTATTGAGATGTATAATGTGCTAAATTTGTGATATAGAAAACACTTTTTTTAAAAATATAAAAGTAGTATGTAAGTTGATCAAATTTTCAATCCTTTTCTTTGAACCCCACTCGCGGGCACCTGTCCTCACGTGCCACAGGTGGGGGAAACCTGTGCGAAGACACCTGCTACCGTGTTGGTGTATATTTTGTATATTCTATGTGGATTAGAGGTTTTTCTACCTTAGAGGAACAATG